>NC_069501.1:1088127276-1088427276 GCF_027579735.1 Bombina bombina | reverse complement strand
TATTATATGTTTTAACAATATTAGTGTACTAAAACACACCTCGTAAATAGCGTAATTACGTGTCGCATTTATATTTGAAATCTGTTCATTTTTACGAGTGTTAGCCTAATTTGCATAAAACTACTCTTTATTGACACTTTCCGTGGACAAAATACTGGCGTAAGTTACTTGCGACGACTAAAATGTGTATTTGCGCACATTTCAGAAGATCGCCAGTTTAGCATCTAACGGCGCAGTATATGTAATACCCCAATGTGCAAGGTGAAATTACGGGCGGCACGGGTTCCCATGCTTGTGCCGAAACCTGCGCCGTATATTTGATTATTATTTCTTTCTTGCATGAGAAATGATTTGTCTGTAACCAAATTTTGTTTGTGGACATGTCTACTCATAAACCAAGAATATTTCAAGTTAAAATTAATTTTATTTTAACCATTTCTCTGTCACTAGTATATATTTACTTTCAAAAAACATACATTAGAACGTGATACAGATTTATATATTAACATTATGTTATTACTCAGAGACCCTATTCTATTTTTGTATTGTAAATTCCAAAGGTTGCATCAAACACATTTTGCTTTAGTTGGTGTATCGATTAAAGCAAATCTAATTTAAAATCAGATCAGGTGATTACATATTGTATGAAACTGTAACTTCATATGAATAAAATATTTTGAGAAAACTTTTTCTTAACCCTCCTTAAAATGTGCTAGTTTTTTCCCCAGAAAACATATTTAGTGTTTATTCTCTCTCCTTATGCTCCTTAGAAAAAAATGATGCATTTGAAATATTCACAAAGGTTTTATTTAACTTTGTCATTGTTACTTATCTATTTTCAGCGTTGCCGTTGTCCCGTATGCATTGAGAATAGTAATAATGAGAACATCTATACACAAGTCTATAGGAAGTATTATGTTCCTGCAGACTAACAGGGTGCTTTTAATATGATAAATATGTGATCTGTAAAAGCCCATTCCAATGGCTGGGAAAGTAGCACAATAAGCTGTAAGAGGACCTATTCTCCTCCACACTAATTACAGACTTTATAAATAGCAAGTAGAGTGGGAATGAAAGTTACTGTGTCCGTAATGTTTCTCTGAAAAATAAAATCCACTCGTACTAATGCATATTTTTTTTTCTGATGTACCAAATAGTTAATGCGACCTTTATTTTGCTGTGAGCACTTTCCATTGAAACTGAGTAGATCATTGATGCACCAGTCATTAGCAATAATGGAGGTAATTATATCTAGCTTTATTGTACCAAAGTATTTTAACCAAAAAAATGTAATTTCAGGCACAGGAACTTGTCTAAACTGGTTTCACAACATCAAAAAATGCAAACGTGCATAACTACCACCATGGTATAGCATTTTCATTGGTGATAGGTTTCACCAGTGCTGAAAGTCAATGCCTTACTACCTAGAGAAAGTGATAGATCAAATTTTATGATACAGAGACATTTATTTATCACTGTGCTTTTCTGGCGGTCAAGATGGTGGGAGTAGGATCATGGAGATGTGTGAAATAGTAGCAAAAATTGTGTAAATATCACTTTAAGTATGCTATTGACAGCTAATAGGGTAAATCACTATTGTGTTGTTACTGCTATGTCGCTGGCATCTAACGAGGCAGTAATCACTCATTTTTGTGCATTACTGCTTTAAAGTGGTTAAAACGTTACTTTTGCAACAGGCAACAAAGGGGTTGAAGTAATTTGTCTGCAGGTTATTGAAATCATTGTTCAATGGGCTACTGACAAATAGATGTTGTATTACTCTATGTGTTACAGTAACTGATCTATGTGTGTAACCGGCACAAAATTAGTCAGTAATTGTCATGGCCCTATCTGGGTTTGAACCTGATTTGCAGCCTGTTGCTTTGTCTCTGTGCCACCAGAGGGCTTTACCTTGTGCTGATGCTTGGGAAACCTGTTGACTTCACTGGTTGTGCTCTTTGACTCCACCTGCCTGCCTGCTGCAGGCTGTTACCTCATCAGCACTGATATAAAAAGCAGCCTCACTGACCACTCACTGCCCTGACATTGTGGCTCTACCAGTCTGTTAGTGCCTCTGACTTTGCTTGAGTTCATGTTTGGTTTTCTCCTCTGGTTCCTAAATTCGGCTTGTCTCCTGACTACTCTCTTGGATATCCCTTTAGTTTGGTGAAAGATCGGACTGTCATTCTGGTATACTAAACTTGGCCTTGTCTCCTGACTACTCTGATGGATTCTCCCTGCATTTGGTGACTTATTGGACTACTCTTAGGTATCTGACTCTCGCGTTGTCTCCTGGCTATTCTCTCATCACCAGCCTGTCACTGCTACCTGTTAGCCTGTGTCACCGTCCTGCCTTTTCTGGTATACTGCTCTTGTACCCAAGTCCTGTAGAGGGCGCCTGCCAAGCAATGGTATCCTGTTCAGTACCTAGCACTGTAGAGGGTGCTTGCCACATTCCAGTATCCATCTACTGCATCCAAGCTCTACAGGGATTGTCTGCCAAGTGCCAGTCACCAGCTACTGCAGTCAAGCTCTGCAGCGGGTATCTTCCAAGTGCCAGTCTCCAGCAACTCACCCAAGCTCTGCAGAGGGTGTCTGTTAAATTCCTGTATCCAGCTCCTGTACCCTAGCTCTACAGAGAGTATTTGCCAAGTGCCAGTCTCCAGTTCCTGCTTCCAAGCCCTACAGAGGGTATCTGCCACATACCAGTATCCACTTATTGTACTCAAGCATTCCAGTCTTTGGCCTCAAGTGGGCATTCCTGTCTTTGGCCTCCAATGGGCACTCCAGTCTCGATAGAGTGGGTATTCCTATTCCTGGCCCTATCCTGGGCATTACCTCCAATTCCAGCTGTGGAGTAAGTGCACCTGCTCACCAGTCCTGCTTCCTGTATCCAATCCTTCAGTGTCCTATACACTAAACTTGCATTGACTTTCTGTTTCTTCAGCTACTCCTAAAAGGGGTAGTTCCATTAAAAAGCCCATATCACTGGCCCCTGTTAGTGCACTAGGCAGCCTTAAGTCTGACACCACCTCACATCTCAAACCCTTGAACTAGTTCGGCAGAGCATGACATCTGTGTGTGTTCCTGGCATCCAAGATGTATAATAACTGATCTGTATTTGTTAATGATTTGTTAAAATCATTACTAGAGTCCACACTGGATATTAGTTCAGCAATTAATTAATTTCTAATGAGTTACTGTTTTAACCTCAGTTTTTCTTTTCTTTTTTTTCCCACTCATACCTCTCCTGTCCTGGGTTCTAAGTTGCACATATTAACATAACTATTCAGAATTCTATATCCTTAGGACTCGATGATCTAAACCTTGCCAGATCAGAGGTGGTTTTTCTCACCGATCCTCGCAGGGGCTTCCTTGGTGGAATGATCATAAAAAAGGGTCAGTCCCTGCAAGTGGTGCGATGGCTCTTATTGAAAGTAATGGAGCTTGATGGATAGGGACACTTCGCTCCATAGAGCGACATTATCAGGGAGCAGGGGGCCCACTTTAAAAAGTAAATCCAGCAGCCAATATAAATCCCATTACACTGCTTTCTGCGTATACCATCTTACATGCGCTTATATTTTCATATGCATGTGTTTTTTTTTTTATTAGGGTATTAAGTATTTTAAGTGTTTTGAGAAAAGCATGGTGGGTGAGAACAAACGGTGAGATCTGTAGTGTGAAAATCTTTACAGAATTATGCTGGCAGTAGAGAGACATTTTCATATATGCCCATGAAGTAATTTACATAAAAAGTTTACGTTTTTGGATTTTTTTTAAAAAAATTTAATTACATATTTATTCGAAAAAAAATATTTTACATAAAATAAGCAAAAACAGAAACACTGTGAACACATCTCAATATTTCTAGAAAAAAAGGAAAGAAAAAATAAATAAATGAATAAAAGACCAAAAAACTATTCAATATTTCCTTTCCCAAAGCAATATTCTATATCTACTGTATATATAATATGAACAAGCATTACAAGAGAGAGGAGGGAAAACAAAACAAATATTATACATAATTTCATTCTACTTGTATCCTTTGTCCCAACTAAATCAAGAACAAGAACTGTTTTCCTCTTATATTACAAAAAAATAGACCATCTTTAAGACCACCACTGCGGAATCTGTTGGCGCTCTACAAATAACCGATAATAATAATAATAATAATAAATAATAAAGATTAAGCTAATATTTTCATGCCTTACTTTTATCCAGAGTCACAGATTAGGAGGGAAAGAGAGAGAGAGAGAAAAAAAAAAAAAGAAATGTCAAAAGGGTGGTTGTTTTATTTAAGTTTGTACTAACACCCATTCTACTCTTAGTTTACATTCCATCATATATTGTATTGACTTAAATTTCTTAATCAAGATTTCTTGCTCATGGTATCCCAAATTTAGGATGCAAAATTTTAATTTACATTGTGTTCAAGTTTAAACCAAATGTCATGTTGCTCAATCATGTATTGTCTCTGAACAACATTTTTAAAGGATACAAACAAAGGTGCCTTATCAGATTTCCAATATTTTAAAATTAAATTCCTTCCCAGAATAATAATAATATTTATTAAATTTTGCAACTGATTAAAATGTTCAGCAGATACAATTATGTCACTGTTACAAATCCCATTAATCCAATAATTAATCCTTTTCCAGAATTGCTGTATTTTAGGGCGTAACCAAAAACAATGAAGAATATTAGCCTTAGGAAATTTACATTTAGAACAAATAAATTCCTTCTGAATTATTTCTTCATTTAGACCTTCTAAGTGGAGTTATACTGTATATACCGTCAGCAAAATCTTAGTATGTTGTTCTCTTGAAAAAGCAGCTAGTGAGGCCTTCTCAATTCTACGCAAGCTTCTATAGATAACTTTTCGATCAAAATTACAAGCCCAGATATTACTCCAGTTATGAACAGTTTGGGTTTCTATTACTATCTCTACATCTAGAGAGGCAACCCTGTAGTTCGGATTGGTGCCGAGTTCAGTTCAATGATGAAAGGCTTCCAATCTAATCTGAACTACAGGGTTACCTCTCTAGACGTAGAGATAGTAACTAGCCAGTATCTTCAAAACACTTTGCCTAGCAGCCACCTAATAACACTTATTCTGCTTTAAGAGAGGATCAGTGTGACAAACTGCACCTTAGACTATTTTTCACCAGATTTTTTATTTCAGTCCTGGACATCCAGTGATATTGTTTGCTCTTATATTTATATATTAATATATTTTATGTGCCTATGTGCTTATATGCTTATGTTTTTAGCCATTTAGTTATGTGCTTATATGCCTTATTTCTAGGATGATTTTAGTTATACCATATTTTTATATGATGTCATTACACTCATAGGCCCCAATTTATCAAAGGGCTTGCGGACCTGATCAGACACTGCGGATCAGGTCCGCAAGACCTCGCTAAATGCGGAGAGCAATACACTCTCTGCATTTAACATTGCACCAGCAGCTCACAAGAGCTGCTGGTGCAACGCCGCCCCCTGCAGACTCGCAGCCAATCGGCCGCCAGCAGGGAGGTGTCAATCAACCCGATCGTACTTGATCGGGTTGATTTCCGGCAATTCCTGTCCGCCTGCTCAGAGTATAAGTTGTGTTTCTGGCGAGTCTAAAGACTCGCCAGAAACACGGCCCTTCAAGCTCCGTACGGAGCTTGATAAATGGGCCTGTAAGTGTGTCAATTATATAGTGTTCAGCATTCAGTCTTAGCTTTGTGCACTCCTCTATTTTTGGACGATATTGGATACTAACCGTATCATTTTATTTATTTGATTTAATGTGTTGCTGTGAATATTAAACATATATCTACAGTAATCTGCTTTTTTCGAGCTAATCTTTAGACTATAGGTCCATAATCATAGGACAGCATTTTTAGTTTACACCTTGTATATATTATTTGTCATATGACCTACTATATAGCTTTATCCCTCCTCCCTAGCTTCTAGCGCCACTACTCCCACTCCATTTTTTTAACTATCACTTAATTGGGGTCTGTTTGAGGGAGCCCTCTTGTACTTGGCATTAGGGTGTTCTATAGCGCCAGCTCTTCCCTTGCTAATATTTGTATGCCCTGTATTTCTTGTCTCATCAAAATTGCCATGACTCTAGTGCAATATTAAAAATTAATGGGGATAATGGACATCCTTGCCTTGTCCCACGTAATAACCTGAATGGGGTGGTCCGGGTATTATTTATCAATAAATATGCGAATGATTCAATATATAGCAATTTTATTATATTGTATATATTACCTTGGTATCCAAATTTACTCAGGGACGTCAGAAGATGATTCCATGTTATGGAGTTGAAAGCTTTACAAGCATCTAGGGAGATAATGGATAGGTCATGTTTGGGTTGAAGATTTTTAATTTTTAAATTATACCAAGTATTTTAGTCAGGAATACTTTTCTAATATTTACATTTGAGGATCTGCCCATCATAAAGCCAGTCTGGTCCGGGCAGATAACATGCCCAAGAGAAGGCTGAATTCTCTTTGCTATTAGTTTAGTTAATATTTTGTAATCCAGGTTTAATAGTGCAATTGCCCTATAGGAGTCCCTGCTCTCTGGGTTTTTCCCAGGTTTCAAAATAATAGTAATTGCCGATTCATTAAAATCCCTTGGGGGTGTCAACTGTCCCGACCAGAATTTATTTAAAAGAAGGATTAATGTTTCGGTAATATCTTTAATTAGGATTTTGTAAAATTTGGCTGGTAATCCATCCGGTCCAGCTGCTTTATTATTAGATCAATCTCCTGTGTTGGTAAGTGCTCTATTCCTTAGGTCCCACTCCATTTCTTACCCTTAAGCATGCTTCACACTGTGTGCTTGGTCCCACAGACAGGAAATCCCTCCGGAAACTTAGTGTCCTTCATCCGGTGCCCAGGATCAAAGGAGCTTCACCACAGCTCCCAATTACAATGTAAACCCACACTTTCAAAGGAGATCCCCGCACTCAAAATAAAAACATTGCATTACAAAAAAGTTTCTCGCTGTTCACTTTTTTGTAATGCAATGTTTTTATGAATTGAATAAACAGCCATGTTTTTACCATCATGGACTGAGTCTATCCAAGTCTTTCATCTCTATTTCGAGTGAGGGGATCTCCTTTGAAAGTGTGGCTGCTTTCTTATTAGCTAGATCTCTAATGATCCTAGTTATTTCACTCTCTGAGATTGGAACATTAATTTTCTCAAACTCTGTCAGGCTAATATGAGGAACATCAATGAATTCCCAGAACTATTCTTTCTTTTCTAAATCAATTATGAGGTAGGAATATAATTTCTCATAAAATTCCTGAAAGGCTGCCTTAATCTTATCTGTTTCTATTAGCGCTTTATCTTGATATCTTATTTTAGTGATAAAAGAGGCTCTTTTTTTATTTTTTTTAATTTGTGCTAGCAGTTTTCCGGATTTATTACCTAATATATAATATTTAGAAGCATGCTTAATATCATCCTTAAAAGTCATACTGGAAAAAAACTCATCTCTATCAGCTAGATTACGAGCTTTGCGTTATGAGTAAAAAAGCAGCTTTAAGGCTCATAACGCTGCTTTTTCACTACCGCTGCTATTACGAGTCTTGTAGGTACAGCTGTAGCGCACACTTTTTTGGCTGTACCGCAAATTAACTTACACAATTTTCATAAAGTCTTTTTTCAATGGGACTTCCATAGCGCCGATATTACAAGCTTTTTTTTGGAGGCCAAAAATTGAGCAGTACAGCCTATCCCGCAAGATTTGTAACATATTCTAAAGTCAGTAGTTATGAGTCTTACACTACAAAGCTGTAGCATAAAACTCATAAATAAAGTATTAAAAAGTACACTAACACCCATAAACTACCTATTAATCCCTAAACCGAGGCCCTCCCGCATCGCCAAATACTAAAATAAAATTATTAACCCCTAATCTGCCGCTCCGGACATCGCCGCCACTAGAATAAACATATTAACCCCTAAACCGCCGCACTCCCACCTCACAAACACTAGTTAAATATTATTAACCCCTAATCTGCCGCCCCTAACATCGCCACAACCTACATTACAGTTATTAACCCCTAATCTCCTGCCCCCAACGTCGCCGCCACTATACTAAAGTTATTAACTTAAATATAATTAAAATAAATCTAAATAAAAATTACTATCATTACCTAAATAATTCCTATTTAAAACTAAATACCTATAAAATAAACTCTGAGCTAGCTACAATATAACTAATAGTTACATTGTAGCTAGCTTACGGTTTCTTTTTATTTTACAGGCAAGTTTGTATTTATTTTAACTAGGTAGACTAGTTAGTAAATATAATATATTTAAACTAATTACACCTAATCTAATAGCCCTATCAAAATAAAAAAATCCCCCCAAAATAAAAAAAAACCCTAGCCTAAACTAAACTACCAATAGCCCTTAAAAGGGCCTTTTGCAGGGCATTGCCCCAAAGAAATCAGCTCTTTTACCCACCCAATAAAACCTTAAAAAAAAACTACCATTAACCCCTGAAGATCCACTTACAGTTTTGAAGAGCCGACATCCATCCTCAACGAAGCCGGCAGAAGTCCTCATGAAGCTGCAAGAAGTCCTCAACGAAGCCGGGAGAAGTCTTCATCTAAGCGGGCAGAAGTCTTCATCCAGACGGCATCTTCTATCTTCATCCATCTGGCGCGGAGCGGTTCCATCTTCAAGAAATCCGACGCGGAGCATTCTCTTCTTTCTGACGACTAACGACGAATGAAGGTTCCTTTAAATGACGTCATACAAGATGGCGTCCCTTGAATTCCGATTGACTGATAGAATTCTATCAGCCATTCGGAAATTAAAGGTGAAAAATTTCTATTGGCTGATGCAATCAGCCAATAGGATTGAGCTTCAATCCTATTGGCTGATCCAATCAGCCAATAGGATTGAATTTGCATTCTATTGGCTATTCCAATCAGGAATTTTTCACCTTTAATTCCGATTGGCTGATTGAATTCTATCAGCCAATCGGAATTCAAGGGACTCCATCTTGGATGACGTCATTTAAAGGAACCTTCATTTGTCGTTAGTCGTCGGAAAGAAGAGGGTGCTCCGTGTCAGATGTCTTGAAGATGGAGCCGCTCCGTGCCAGATGGATGAAGATAGAAGATGCCATCTAGATGAAGACTTCTGCCCATCTGGAGGACCACTTCTGCCAGCTTGGATGAAGACTTCTCCCAGCTTGGTTGAGGACTTCTTGCCGCTTCGCTGAGGACTTCTCCCAGCTTCGTTGAGGATGGATGTTGGCTCTTTAAAACTGTAAGTGGATCTTCAGCGGTTAGTGTTAGGTTTCTTTAAGGGTTTATTGGGTGGGTTTTATTTTTAGGTTAGGGTTTGGGCAGCAATAGAGCTAAATGCCCTTTTCAGGGCAATGGGGAGCTTAGGTTTTTTTAGTTAGGATTTTATTTGGGGGGTTGGTTGTGTGGGTGGTGGGTTTTACTGTTGGGGGGTTGTTTGTATTTTTTTTACAGGCAAAAGAGCTGATTTCTTTGAGGCAATGCCCTGCAAAAGGCCCTTTTAAGGGCTATTGGTAGTTTAGTTTAGGCTAGGTTTTTTTATTTTGGAGGGGGCTTTTTTATTTTGATAGGGCTCTTAGATATCTTGTAATTAGTTTTTTATTTTGTGTAATTTAGTGGGGTTTTTTTTGGTAATTTAGTTAATTGTATTTAATTTAGGTAATTGATTTAAGTGTAGTGTAAGGTTAGGTGTTAGTGTAACTCATGTTAGGCTTTATTTTACAGGTAAATTTGTATTTATTTTAGCTAGGTAGTTAGTAAATAGTTAAAAACTATTTAGTAACTATTCTACCTAGTTAAAATAAATACAAACTTGCCTTTAAAATAAAAATAAACCCTAAGTTAGCTACAATGTAACTATTAGTTATATTGTAGCTACCTTAGGGTTTATTTTACAGGTAAGTATTTAGCTTTAAATAGGAATTATTTAGTTAATGATAGTAATTTTTATTTAGATTTATTTTAATTATATTTAAGTTAGGGGGTGTTAGGGTTATGGTTAGACTTAGGTTTAGGGGTTAATCAATTTAGTATAGTGGCAGCGACTTTGAGTGCGGCAGATTAGGGGTTAATAAATGTAGGTAGGTGGCGGCGATGTTAGTGGCGGCAGATTAGGGGTTAATAATATTTAACAAGTGTTTGTGAGGCGTGAGTGCGGCGGTTTAGTGGTTAATATGTTTATTCTAGTGGCGGCGATGTCGGGAGCGGCAGATTAGGGGTTAATAATTTTATTTTAGTGTTTGCGATGTGGGAGTGCCTCGGTTTAAGGGTTAATAGGTAGTTTATGGGTGTTAGTGTACTTTTTAACTCTTTAGTTATGAGTTTTATGGTACAGCTTTGTAGTGTAAAACTCATAACTACTGACTTTAGAATGCGTTACGAATCTTGCGGGATAGGCTGTACCGCTCACTTTTTGTCCTAAAAAAAAAAGCTTGTAATTCCGGCGCTATGGAAGTCTCATTGAAAAAAGACTTTATGAAAATTGCGTAAGTTAATTTGCGGTACGGCCAAAAAAGTGTGCGGGACAGCTGTACCTACAAGACTCGTAATAGCAGCGGTAGTAAAAAAGCAGCGTTATGAGGCTTAACGCTGCTTTTTTACTCATAACGCAAAACTCATAATCTAGCCGTTAGATTTCATTTTGTAAGATTTAGAAATATTTGAATGTAACACTAATTGATATGGTAACACTAGCTTCAAAGTGAAACCAAGTAGTATAGTGTCATTTAGTTTGCAAAGGTTAATTTAGTATGGAGAATGTACAAACAAGATATAACTTTGGTATCCATTCAATCTATTATTTATAGATGATGGAACTTTAAAGATAAATTAACTGAGTAGTAAGAAAATTTAAAATAAGGTGGAATTACTTTGTCTTTTCCTTAGAATATACTTGAGAGTTGCTTTAACAGTTAAGCTGCAGTGAGTGAGTTAATCAGGCAAGAGAAGTAAGACAGTCTTATATGTTTTATGCAAAGCTGCAGTGAGTGAGTTAATCAGGCATGAGAAGTAAGACAGTCTTATATGTTTTATGCAGTCCACAATTCAGTAGCAGTTTAGACAACCTTATATGTTTTATGCAATCCACAATTAAGTAGCAGTTTCTTAAATGCTAAGTCTGTTCAATAAAACATTGTGTACTCACAGAATCTCTTGTGAAGCTCACAGCAGTGACTAGAGTCTCTGAATGTTGGTATCTGATCTGGAGGGGAGGAGACTTCCTGTTCTGTGTGCACAGATGAGTCTTTGCAGAGCTTGTGATGTCACAGGACAGAGTGGAGAGCTTAAACTGATATTATGCAATTCACAAGAAATATAAGGTAAAATTAAATATGTACATCTGCAGAGTACCTTTGTTAAGTAGACAATGGTGAGTCTGGAGGAAGGCAGTTGGAGGGTGTTGATAAGGTAGATGAATATTTAGTTGCAGTCACTGGCTGTGCAGGAATGTGCAAACAGAAAGTTCCTAAATAAAAGGAATTGATTCCAGTGACTGTAGTTCCTATTTGCAAACACAAAAGACCAAGAGGTTAAACAAATGCAGAGAGAAGGCAGTACTTCAGCTGTAGCAAGGCTCAGTGTTACTAGTGAAAATAACAAAATACTAAGCAACGTTTGTAACCTGAGCAGGTGTTTAAATGAGAGGAGGAAGAATCCTATTGGTTGAATTCCTTAAAGGTACAGCATAACCACAATTCCTGACATGACTCCCCCCTCAAGCAAGCTGATCCTCAGCTTGAGGCCTGGGACGGTCCGGAAATCTCCTGTGAAATTGTGCCACCAACCTAGGTGCGTAAATATTAGAAGCAGGCTCCCAATTATCTTCTTCTTCCGAATAATTCTTCCACCTCACAAGGTATTGTAACATTCCTCTAGAATAACGTGAATCAAGGAGTTCCTTAACCTCATACACATCCGAGTCTTGCATGCTGAGTGAGGATGGGAGTATAGGAGCTTTAGATCTCGTTGGAGTAAAAGGCTTAAGGAGGGAAACATGAAAAGTAGCGTGTATTTTCATACAAGGTGGTAATTTAAGTGTAACCGCATTCTGATTAACAACTTTCACAATTGTGAATGGTCCACAATACTTTTGAGTCAATTTCCTACTGGGTACTTGTATCCTTAAGTTTTTGGTTGATAACCAAACTTGGTCTCCAATTTGATAGCGAGGTGGTTCCCGGCGTCTTAAATCATAGTAGTACTTCTGTGAATTTTGTGCCTTTATAATATTGTCTTTAATAAAATTGAAATTATCCTGTAGTGAATTATTGAATTCATCCACCAGGGGAGAATCTGAAGGAGTAGAGGAAACTTGAGTGAAAGAAGGATGATATCCATAATTCGCGAAAAACGGAGTAAGTTTAGTTGAAGAATTAGTTAGATTATTGTACGCAAATTCTGCAAATGGTAGAAATGTTATCCAGTTATGTTGTTGATAGGAACAGAAACATCGTAGGTATTCATCCAACCATTGATTTATTCTTTCTACTTGTCCGTTAGCTTGAGGGTGGAATGATGTTGTATATTGGTGTTTGATACCAAGGGAAAGACATAGGCTTTTCCAGAATCTGGAAGTGAATTGGGAACCCCTATCTGAGATCACAATGGATGGTACTCCATGTAACCTGACTATTTGTTCGATAAAGAGAGTGGCAGTTTCAGCTGAACTTGGCAGCTTATGGAATGGTATAAAATGTGCCATTTTTGAGAAGCTATCAACGACTACCATTATAGTGGTGTGAGTTTTAGAGGGAGGTAAATCAACGATGAAATCGATTCCGATTTGTTTCCATGGTCTGTCTGAAACTGGAATGGGCATTAATAAGCCATATGGTGTTTTCTTTTCAGTTTTACAAGTTTGACAGGTAATACAGCCCTTGATGTATTCAGAGATAGACCTTTTCATGTTCGGCCACCAGTATAATCTAGTTAACAGCTGTAATGTACGAGTTTCTCCTGGGTGTCCAGATAATGGAGTATCATGGTGTTCTTTGATTATTTCTAGTCTGAGGGGTTCAGGTAAGTAGATTCTATCTTTATAGTAATATATTCCATCCTTGATGATCAAGTCAAATTTGGAGTCAGGGGGTGGAGTATTTGAAAACTTCTTAACATCCGAGATGAAATCTGAGGTCAACCCAATGAATCTTTCCGTTGGTATGATATTTGAGGGTTTTGAAAATGTTGGAGGTATTGATAGTTGACGGGAAAGTGCATCCGCTTTTCCATTTTTGCAAGCAGGTCGATATATGATTTGGAAATCGAATCTAGCAAAATAAAGACTCCATCTAACCTGTCTGGCTGACAAGGTTTTATTATTTTGGAGATATTGTAGGTTTTTATGGTCAGTGTAGATTATGAAAGTTTTCTTTGCACCTTCAAGAAGGTGTCTCCAGAATTCCAAAGATCGACGAATGGCTAGCAATTCTTTATCCCCAATTGCATAGTTTCTTTCTGCTGATGTCATGGTCTTAGAAAAGAAAGAGATTGGGTGCATAGGTTCGTTAGGAGCTTTTTGTTGGGATAATACAGCACCTATAGCATAATCTGAAGAGTCTACCTCCAGTATGTATTGTAGTTCAACATTTGGCAACATTAGTATAGGAGCTTCTGTAAATAATCTTTTTAAATTTTCAAAAACATGAGTATGCTTTTCTTCCCATAGGAATGGATGTGTAGTTCCAGTGAGTTGAGTGAGTGGTTTTACAACCGTCGAAAAATTCTTTATAAATTTTCGATAATAGTTAGCGAAACCAAGAAATCTTTGCAAAGATTTCCGATCAGTAGGCTGTGGCCAATGTTTAACTGCTTCGACCTTTTCTGACTGCATCTGAATGCCAGCTGAGGAAATGGTGTATCCTAGAAATGAAATGGAAGTGTTGTGGAAAGAACACTTCTCTAATTTTGCATATAACTTATGTATTTTTAAACGAGCTAACACCCAACGTACATGTTTTATGTGGTCTGATATGTTATTAGAATAAATTAGAATATCATCAAGATATACAACCAAACAGACATCTAGTAAATCACGGAATATGTCATTTATGAAGTGTTGGAAGGTTGCGGGGGCATTACAAAGGCCGAATGGCATCACTAGGTATTCATAGAGGCCATACCTCGTTCTGAATGCAGTGAGCCATTCGTCGCCTTCCCTTATACGGATTAGGTTGTAAGCCCCCCTTAAATCAAGCTTTGTGAAAATGGATGCATTGGTTAGGCGTTCGATCAGTTCCGGTATCAATGGAAGTGGGTACCGGTTTTTTACTGTACGTTTGTTGAGCTCCCTATAATCTATTATAGGTCTGAGAGTAGAGTCTTTGTTGGTCACGAAGAACATACCAGCTGCGGCAGGAGAGGAAGAGGGGCGTATGAAACCTTTCCTTAGGTTGTCCTGTAGGTATTGCTTTAAATGATCCAATTCCGGTTGACTTAATGGGTATAAGTGACCAACTGGTAATGTTGCTCCAGGGATTAGTTCTATCGGGCAGTCATAAACCCGGTGCGGGGGTAATGATTCAGCCTCAGACTTACTGAAGACTTCAACAAAATCTTGATAGGGTTCAGGTATTTTTACTTCTTCAGTAGTTGCTTGAAGTATTACAGGCTGTGGGTAACAAGTGCTTTCACAATAGGGTGAAGTAAAGTTTACTGAGAAACTAGACCAATTGATGCTAGGGTTGTGTAACTGTAACCAATACAGACCCAAAACAACGTGAAAATGTGGTGATGGTATGATGTCAAATGTAAGATATTCTGTATGTGCCCCATCAATAGTAACTAATATTGGAATTGTGTTATGTGTGATTGGACCATATTTTAGATCAGAACCATCAATAACCTTGAGAGAGACTGGAGTTTTTTTTAATACGGTAGGTATTTTATTTTTTTGAACAGTGCTGATATCTATGAAATTGCCAAAAGCTCCGGAGTCCACTATGGCATTGGTTGTGAGTCTTCTAAGGTCCCACTGCAGAGTAAGAGATAAATTGCAATAAGAAAGTGTTTTTTCTACATGACTAGTATTATTTATAGTTAAAAACTTACTCTTTTTGTTCTTGCGTAAGATGGGGCAATCTGTGACCATATGGTTGGAATTGCCACAATACATACAGAGATGGTTGGTTTTACGTCTCATTCTTTCATCTGCGGTAAGGGGTCCTCTAATAACTCCAATCTCCATGGGTGTTGCTTGTTCTGTAGTTATAGGTCTCTGGTGTGAGTAAGTAGATGAAGATGGCTTAGATGTAGTTTCAGAATAGCTGCGTTCTGCCTTGCGTTCCCTGAGTCTTCGGTCAATTTGTGTTGCCAGTTTCATAAGTGCTTCTAAGGTACTTGGCATTTCTATTCGAGCAAGTTCATCTTTAACTGAGTCAGACAATCCCAGTCTGAACTGATTTCTTAGGGAAACCGAACTCCAGGCAGAATCTGATGCATATAATTTAAATTCGGTGATGTAGTCTTCTACTGTTTTTTTTCCTTGCTTGAGACTCCTCATTTTTTGTTCAGCGGTGAGTTGTATATCTGCATCCCTGTACAGCTCATCCATAGCAGAAAAAAATCCTGAGAAAGAATTCAGCAAAGGATCATTTGTTTCACATAAGTGGTCAGCCCACACCCTGGGTTCTGACCTAAGAAATGAAATTGTTGAAAGAACCCTGACCCTGTCTGTAGGGTACGTTTTGGGTTTTAGGTTAAATAACAAATGGCATGCATTTTTGAATTGCCTGTATAACCTCCTATCACCAGTGAAAGGTTCTGGTAGGCTTACTTGTGGCTCAGTACTTGGTGTGTTTTGATCTTTGAGATCTTTAATTAGTTCTCTAAGTACCTGAGTTTCAAGTTGCAAATCTAAAATGGCTTGTCCCATTTTATCCACCTTTTGATTTAAATTATATACAAATTGAGGTATTTCAGCAGGATCCATACTAGCTGAATATAAATCACTAAATTCTTATTCTTTTTTTTAATTTATTTATTTATTTATTTTCCTTCTTAATGGGCTTAGTATTATGTAAGATTTAGAAATATTTGAATGTAACACTAATTGATATGGTAACACTAGCTTCAAAGTGAAACCAAGTAGTATAGTGTCATTTAGTTTGCAAAGGTTAATTTAGTATGGAGAATGTACAAACAAGATATAACTTTGGTATCCATTCAATCTATTATTTATAGATGATGGAACTTTAAAGATAAATTAACTGAGTAGTAAGAAAAATTAAAATAAGGTGGAATTACTTTGTCTTTTCCTTAGAATATACTTGAGAGTTGCTTTAACAGTTAAGCTGCAGTGAGTGAGTTAATCAGGCAAGAGAAGTAAGACAGTCTTATATGTTTTATGCAAAGCTGCAGTGAGTGAGTTAATCAGGCATGAGAAGTAAGACAGTCTTATATGTTTTATGCAGTCCACAATTCAGTAGCAGTTTAGACAACCTTATATGTTTTATGCAATCCACAATTAAGTAGCAGTTTCTTAAATGCTAAGTCTGTTCAATAAAACATTGTGTACTCACAGAATCTCTTGTGAAGCTCACAGCAGTGACTAGAGTCTCTGAATGTTGGTATCTGATCTGGAGGGGAGGAGACTTCCTGTTCTGTGTGCACAGATGAGTCTTTGCAGAGCTTGTGATGTCACAGGACAGAGTGGAGAGCTTAAACTGATATTATGCAATTCACAAGAAATATAAGGTAAAATTAAATATGTACATCTGCAGAGTACCTTTGTTAAGTAGACAATGGTGAGTCTGGAGGAAGGCAGTTGGAGGGTGTTGATAAGGTAGATGAATATTTAGTTGCAGTCACTGGCTGTGCAGGAATGTGCAAACAGAAAGTTCCTAAATAAAAGGAATTGATTCCAGTGACTGTAGTTCCTATTTGCAAACACAAAAGACCAAGAGGTTAAACAAATGCAGAGAGAAGGCAGTACTTCAGCTGTAGCAAGGCTCAGTGTTACTAGTGAAAATAACAAAATACTAAGCAACGTTTGTAACCTGAGCAGGTGTTTAAATGAGAGGAGGAAGAATCCTATTGGTTGAATTCCTTAAAGGTACAGCATAACCACAATTCCTGACACATTTTTATTTCACAGGTAAGTTTGTATTTAGTTTTAAATAGGTATTATTTAGTTAATAATTGTTACTTTAATTTAGGTCTATTTTAATTATGTTAAAGATAGGGGGTGTTAGGTTTAGGGTTAGGGTTTTGGTTACGGTTAGGTTTAGGGGTTAATATAGTTTCATTTAGGTTGTTGGGATGTGGGAGGTCAGAGGTTAGAGGTTAATAACTTTATGTAGTGGTGGCGATGTCAGAGAGCAGCAGAATAGGGGTTAATAAATTTATTCCGGTGGCGGCGATATCAGGAATGGCAGATTAGGGGTTAATAACATTATGTAGGTGTCGGCGATGTTGGGGGCAGCAGATTAGGGGTGTTTAGACGTGGGGTTTATGCTAGGGTGTTTTTTAGACATCAATGGGGTTGCGTTATGGAGCTTTTCATTCAGTGCTTCAGGTGTTAGGTTTTTTTACCACTCTTTCCCCATTGATGTCTATAGGGAAAGCATGCACAAGCACGTCAAAGCAGCGCTTGTATTTTGTGCGGTATGGAGCTTTACGCAACCATATCACACGCACAGGGCGGCTTTTCAAAAACTCGTCATGGCAGCGATATGGAGGGTGAAATAACGCAACTTTTGTTGCATTCGTTTCACACCCTCTATAGCGCAAAACTTGTATTCTAGGTGTATGTATTTTAGTGATACCAGAAGTCCAGCTTAAAGGGACATGAAACCCAAATTTTTTTATTTCATGATTTAGAAAGAGCATGCCATTTTTAAACAACTTTCTAATTGACTTCTATTATCTAATTTGCTTCATTCTCTTGATATCCTTTGCTTAAAAGCATATCTAGATAGGCCCAGTATTTGCTCATTGGTTGCTGCACATAGATTCCCCATGTGATTGGCTCACCCTTGTGCATAGCTATTTCTTCATCAAAGGATATCTAAAGAATTAAGCAAATTAGATAATAGAAGTAAATTGGAATGTTGCTTAAAATTGTATTCTCTATCTGAATCATGAAAGAAAATATTTGGGTTTCATGTCCCTTTAATTCCCTATAGAAGTCAATGGAGCAAAAAAGTGAAAAATAACTAACACCCCAATCTAACTAACACCCCAATCTTTACCCAAAAATTGAAAACAACTTCAAACAAATAATTATCGGCTAGATTACGAGTTTTGTGGTATAAGTGAAAAAGCTGCGTTAAGGTTCTTTTTCACTACCACTGGTATTACGAGTCTTGCAGGTATAGGTGCACCACACACTTTTTTGGCCGTAACGCAACGTAACTACCGCAGCTTTCAAAAAGTCCTTTTTCAATGGGACTTCCTTTGCGCCGGTATTACGCATTTGCCTGGGAAACCAAAAAGTGAGCGGTACAGCCTATACCGTCAAGATTAGTACCGCCACTTGAAAGTCAGTAGTTAGGGTTTTATGTTACAACGCCGTAACATAAAATTCTTAACTAAAGTGCTAAAAAGTACACTAACACCCAGAAACCGAGGCCCTCCCACATCACAAACACTATAATAAAAATATTAACCCCTAATCTGCCACTCCGGACATCGCCACCACTAGAATAAATATATTAACCCCTAAACCGCTGCACTCCTGCATCGTAAACACTAGTTAAATATTATTAACCCCTAATCTGCTGCCCGAATGTCATCGCCACCTACATACACTTATTAACCCCTAACCTGCTGTCCCTAACATCGCCGCAACCTACATTACTGTTATTAACCCCTAATCTGCTGTCCCTAACATCGCCGCAACCTACATTACTGTTATTAACCCCTAATCTGCTGTCCCTAACTTCGCCACCACTATACTAAAGTTACTAACCCCTAAACCTAACACTAAGTCTAACCCTAAAACCACTAACTTTAATTTAATTCAAATCAATCTAAATAAAAATTACTATCATTAACTAAATAATTCCTATTTAAAACTACTTACCTGTAAAATAAACCCTAATCTAGCTACAATATAACTAATAGTTACATTGTAGCTAGCTTAGGTTTTATTTTTATTTCACAGGCAAGTGTCAGGGTGCCAGGAATCAGACTGAGACGAGAAGTGCAAAAATAATCACACCTTTATTTATAGCAAAAAATAATAAAAAGTCCACAAATAACAAGTCAGGAGTCAAAACCAGAGCTGGTAGTCAGACGAGCCGAGTCAGGAGCCAAAGCGAATAGTCAAACGAGCCGGAATCAGGAACAAGGAAAAGAGCAGAGTCAGGAACAAGCCAAGGATCAGGAACCATGAAGGACGTCAGGCAGCCAGGTAATACACAGGAACTCTCACAAACTGTTCTGAGACAACGCAAAGGCAAAGCATACTGAACAGAGGCCCTTTAAATAATAAGTGATGACATCACAATTCTGAGACTGCATCCTGTCTCACATGGATGATGCACACCAGTTTGGCCATAAAAGGAAGTGCAGGAATTGAGCAGCATCCCCCACAATGCACCATAGTCAGGAAGAGAGGTGAGTAAAATGGCTGCCAGCAGCACATGGCAAACACAACATGGAAAAAACCCTGACAGTACCCTCCCCTCAATGACCCCTCCCCCACGGGAGGACAAAAGGCTTATTGGGGAAATGGCATGGAAGGCACGGAGGAGGGCGGGAGCATGAACATCAGAGGAGGGAACCCAAGATCGCTCCTCCGGACCGTAGCCTCTCCAGTGAACTAAATACTGTACACAGCCCCTGGACATACGAGAGTCAATCATGCTGCTGACCTCATACTCCTCATGGTTTTCAACAAATATAGGACGGGGACGAGGCAACACAGTGGTAAACCGATTACAAACCAATGGTTTCAAGAGGGAGACATGAAAAACATTGGAGATGCGCATAGCAGGAGGAAGGTCAAGAGCGTAGGCCACAGGAATAACCCGTCGGAGTATTCGAAAAGGACCAACATAATGGGGAGCCAATTTATTGGAAGGCACACAAAGGTTCAAGTTTCGGTAGGACAGCCAAACTCTCTCACCAAACTGGTAGGAAGGTGCGGGCAGACGCCTACGATCAGCCTGGAACTTTTGGCGCTGAATAGAACGATGAAGGCAATCCTGAATCTGCACCCATGTGGAACGGAGTTGCCGGAGATGCTCTCCAAAGCATTAATAGCACTATAACAAGCAAACTCTGCCCAAGGTAACAGTTCAGACCAATTATTGTGGTGATCTGAGACATAGCAACGGAGGAACTGTTCCAGAGCTCGATTAGACCGTTCCGCAGTCCCATTGGATTGAGGGTGATATGCTCGGAGAAGGAAAGCTGGATCCCCATTTGAGCACAAAAAGAACGCCAAAATCTGGAGACAAACTGGCTACCCCGGTCCGACACTATCTCCTTGGGTAACCCATGCAAACGGAAGACCTCCCGGGCAAAAATTTGAATCAAGCTCCTGAGCGGTAGGCAGCTTCATCAAGGGAATGCAATGTGACATTTTAGAAAAACGGTCAACCACCATAAGGATAACAGTATTGCCATTGGAAACAGGGAGCTCGACAATGAAGTCCATGGAAAGATGTGTCCAAGGACGCTCACCATTAGCAATAGGTTGAAGAAGACCCACAGGAAGACATCGAGGAGTCTTATTCTGTGCACAAACTGAGCAGGAGGCAACATACGCAGCAACATCAGAATGAAGTCGAGTGACAGACCAAATCATTTGGTTCTTGCTTGGGTGACCTGCGGCTTTAGGATAGTGGTAAGTGTGCAAAAGTTTAGTTCGAAGATTCTCAGGAACAAAACACTTACCACTAGGTTTCTCAGGAGGTGCATTGGTTTGTGCGGCCAGGATCTCCTCCCTCAAGGGAGAAGTCAAATTAGTACATATGGTAGCCAAAATATGGTCAGGAGGTATAACAGGAGTAGGTACAGACTCCTCCTTGGACAGAGGCGAAAATTGTCGAGAGAGGGCATCAGCCCTAACATTCTTACTACCAAGCAGGTAGGAGACCACATAATTAAACTGAGACAAAAATAGCGCCCATCTGGCCTGTCGGGCGACAAACATTTTGCTTCAGAAAGATACGTTAAATTCTTGTGCTCAGTAAGAATGAGCACTGGCACGCTAGTACCCTCGAGAAGATGCCTCCATTCCTTAAGTGCCAAAATTATGGCCAGTAATTCCCTGTCGCCAATTTCATAATTGCACTCCGCTGGAGACAATTTCTTAGAGGAGAAACCACATGGATGCAAGGAACCCACAGGTGTAGGACGTTGAGACAAGAGGGCACCTACTCCAGTCTCAGACGCATCGACCTCAAGAACGAAAGGCAGGACAGGGTTAGGATGAGCCAGAACTGGAGCGGCAGCAAAGGCAGTCTTAAGACTATCAAAGGCCTTAATGGCAGTAGGTGACCAATGGAGTGGATCATTCTCTTTACGGGTCATGTCTGTGATAGGTTTGACCAAGGAAGAAAAGTTTTAATGAAACTTTCTATAGTAATTGGTGAACCCCAAAAAACATTGAATAGACCAAAGACCAACTGGGCGAGGCCACTGCAGAACTGCAGATAACTTGTCAGTCTCCATGGAGAACCCTGCAACAGAGATAACATAACCTAGGAAGGTTACTTGAGTCTGATGGAACTCACATTTCTCGAGTTTACAAAACAGGCCATTCTCACGTAGTCTCTGAAGAACCCGTGTAACATCAGAACAATGAGCCTCAAGTGTGGGTGAGTGTATGAGGATGTCATCTAAGTACACCACAACACACTGTTGCAACATATCTCATAGGACATCATTAATAAATTCTTGAAAAACAGCAGGAGCATTACATAGGCCAAAGGGCATTACAAGATACTCATAATGCCCGCTCCTGGTGTTAAATGCTGTTTTCCATTCATGGCCCTCCTTAATCCTAACGAGATTGTACGCTCCTCTCAAATCAAGTTTAGTAAAGACCGTTTCTCCCTTGAGGCGGTCAAAGAGTTCCGTAATAAGCAGAATAGGGTAAGCATTCTTAATGGTAAGACGATTAAGACCCCTATAATCGATACATGGTCTTAACTCGCCACCCTTTTTCTTCACAAAGAAGAAGCCAGTACCTGCAGGAGAGCAGAATTTGCGGATGATCCTTCGTAACAGAGCATCGGCAACATACTCCTCCATAGCACAATTCTCTGCAACTGACAGAGGGTACACCCGGCCCCGAGGAGGAATGGCTCCGGGTTGCAGGTCTATGGCACAATCGTAAGACCGGTGAGGAGGCAACGTACCAGCACGCACCTTGTCAAACACGTCTAGGAACTCTCGGTACTCCTCTGGCAATTGAGATACCGAAGAAGAGCACAAGACTTCAACTGGTTTCTGAAGACAAGTGGAAATACATTGCAGGAACCACGACAAAATTTCGACCGGCGCCAGTCGAGACTGGGATTGTGCTTTTGGAGCCAGGGATAACCCAGAACAACCGGGAAATGCGGAGAGTTTATCACCTGGAACTGGAGGGTTTCAAAATGGAGAGCCCCAACAGCCATGGACAACGGAGCAGTTTCGTGAGTAACGAGTGCGGGCTGAAGGGGCCTACCATCAATGGCCTCAATAGCAAGCGGAACGGACCGAGGCAAAACAGGAATGGAGTGCTTTGATACAAAAGCACTGTCAATGAAATAGCCCGCAGCACCGGAGTTAACAAGAGCCTGGGTGACTATGGAGGAGTCCACCCAGGAAAGGACAACCGTGACCAAAGGTTTCTCCTTAAGCGGTTCCGGGGACGAGGATAAACCACCCAAGGTCTGCCCCCAATAGGACCTTAGGTGTGAGCTTTTACCGGTTGTGTAAGACAAGACTTCAAAAGGTGGCCCTGCAACCCACAATAGAGGCAGAGCCCCTCCCTCCTCCTAAAGGCCCTCTCCGCCGCGGAGAGGTGCGTGAATCCCAGCTGCATCGGCTCAGCAGTACCTGGTGACTCGGGACCAGGAGGCATGGGAGGAGAGGAAGGCATGGGTGGGAACAAACACGTAGGAGACAACAGAACAGGAGGCTTCCGCAAACGCTCCTTGAAAGAGGGCCTCTCTCTGAGTCTGATGTCAATTAGGATCAAAAAAGACACCAATGCCTCCACATCCTCTGGCAGCAATTTCATCTTTAATCACATCAGAGAGCCCATGAAAGAAGGCGGCAACAAGGGTTTCATTGTTCCAACCTACCTCTGCAGCAAGCGTACGGAACTCAATAGCATACTGAGCAACAGATCTTGTACCTTGCTGAATGGACATGAGTCATTTAGCAGCAGAGGAGGGGAGAGCCGGAACATCAAATACCCTTCGAAAGGAGGCCACAAATTCAGGGTAATTTGAAATCACAGGTTTATTAGTTTCCCACAAGGAATTAGCTCAGGCAAGAGCTGTGTCAGAGAGTAACGAGATGAGAAATCCCACCTTAGCTCTGTCAGAGGGAAACGCTTGAGGTAACATCTCAAAGTAAATGCCGACCTGGTCAAAAACCCTCTGCACTGAATAGGATCGCCTCCATATCGCTGAGGTAGAGATGCAGAACCGGACATGCTCCTGGTAGGCATACGTGCAACAGCGAAACAGGAGCAGCAATAACTTGCGGGACACTTTGGTCCAAATGTGCAGTGCGAGTCAGCAGGGTTTGCAGGGCTAGTGCAAATTGATCCAAGCGGTGATCCTGTACAGCCATCCTGGAAATGATGGCAGGTAAAGGTGGATTATTAGCACCATCAGGATTCATGGCCTTTGCGTAATGTCAGGGTGCCAGGAATCAGACTGAGACGAGAAGTGCAAATATAATCACACCTTTATTAATAGTAAAAAATAATAAAAAGTCCACAAGTCAAATAACAAGCCAGGAGTCAAAACCAGAGCTGGTAGTCAGATGAGCCGAGTCAGGAGCCAAAGCAAATAGTCAGACGAGCCAGAATCAGGAACAAGGAAAAGAGCAGAGTCAGGAACAAGTCAGGGATCAGGAACCAGGAAGGACGTCAGGCAGCCAGGTAATACACAGAAAATCTCACAAACTGTTCTGAGACAACGCAAAGGCAAAGCATACTGAACAGAGGCCCTTTAAATAATAAGTGATGACATCACAAATCTGAGACTGCATCCTGTCTCACATGGATGATGCACACCAGTTTGGCCATAAAAGGAAGTGTAGGAATTGAGCAGCATCCCCCACAATGCACCATAGTCAGGAAGAGAGGTGAGTAAAATGGCTGCCAGCAGCACATGGCAAAAACAACAGGGAAAAAACCCTGACAGCAAGTTTGTATTTATTTTAACTAGGTAGACTAGTTACTAAATAGTTATTAACTATTTACTAACTACCTAGTTAAAATAAATACAAATTTACCTGTAAAATAAAACTTAACCTGTCTTACACTAACACCTAACCTTACAATACATAATTGGATTGATTGGAACAGCCAATAGAATGTGAGCTCAATCCTATTGGCTGATTGGATCAGCCAATAGGATTGAAGCTCAATTAAAACTCAATTCTATCAGCTAATAGGAATTCAAGGGACGCCATCTTGGATGACGTCCCTTAAAGTAACCTTCATTCTTCATTAGCTGTCGGAAGAAGAGGATGCTCAGCGCCGGATGTCTTGAAGATGGAGCCGCTCCGCGCCGGAGGGATGAAGATAGAAGATGCTGTCTGGATGAAGACTTCTCCTCGCTTGGATGAAGACTTCTGCCGGCTTCGCTGAGGACTTCTGCCACTTGTTGAGGATGAATGTTGGGTCTTCAAAAACTGTAAGTGGATCTTTGGGGGTTAGTGTTTTTTTAAGGGTTTATTGGGTGAGTTTTATTTTTAGATTAGGGTTTGGGCAGAAAAAGACCTAAATGCCCTTTTAAGGGCAATGCACATCCAAATGCCCTTTTCAAGGCAAAGGGGAGCTTAGGTTTTTTAGATAGGTTTTTATTTGGAGGGTTTGGTTGTGTGGGTGGTGGGTTTTACTGTTGGGGGGGGTGTTTACATTTTTTTTTACAGGTAAAAGAGCTGATTTCTTTGGGGCAATGTCTATTGGTAGTTTAGTTTAGGCTAGAGTTTTTTTTATTTTGGGGGGATTTTTATTTTGATAGGGCTATTAGATTAGGTGTAATTAGTTTAAATATTTGATCATTTCTTTTTTATTTTGTGTAATTTAGTGTTTGCTTTTTTTGTAATTAAGTTAATTGTATTTAATTAATGTAATTTATTTCATTGTAGTGTAAGGTTAGGTGTTAGTGTAATACAGGTTAGGTTTTATTTTACAGGTAAATTTGTATTTAGCTAGGTAGTTAGTAAATAGTTAATAACTATTTAGTAACTATTCTACCTAGTTAAAATAAATACAAACTTAGCTGTGAAATAAAAATAAAACCTAAGCTAGCTACAATGTAACTATTAGTTATATTGTAGCTATCTTAGGGTTTATTTTACAGGTAAGTATTTAGTTTTAATTAGGAATTATCTAGGTCAGCGGTCGCCAACCAGGGGGTCGATCCGATATAAATCGTCGCCCGCAAAAGCCGGCGACGCCAATATTTGCGCGGATTTGGTATCACATATACGGCGTAACCTAGAAGTTACGCCCGTATATTTCTGCCGTCGCCCGCAGTTTTTTGGGCCATAGGCAGGTATACCAAACCCGCGCAGTTTGGTATCCAATATGCAGCGTAAGGACTTACGTGGCGAAAATGGAGAAAACTTACTCCATTTTCACCTCGCCACAAAAAGCAGCCGTAAAAAGCCTTACGCTGACTATTGGAGACCCGTAACTCCCTAAACTAACTAGAAAATAAACCTAACACCTAACGCATGCGCAATGTCTATCTCCCTGTCAACCGCGATCCCCCCCCCCCCCCCGAAATCCCTAATAAAGTTATTACCCCCTAAACCGCCGCTCCCGGACCCCGCCGCCATCTACATAAACTAACCCCCTACTGTGAGCCTCTAAAACCGCCGCCATCTACCTTATCTATCCCCTAATCTGACCCCTTACACCGCCGCCACCTATATAAAAATTATTAACCCCTAATGTAAGCCCCTTACACCGCCGCCATCTCTATTAAAATGATTAACCCCTAATTTAATCTACCTACCCCGCCGCCAGCTATATTATCTATATTAACCCTAAGTATATTATAGTTAATATAGGTATTACATTATATATATATTAACTATATTAACCCTAATTATATTAGGGTTAATATAGTTAATATAGTTACTATAGTATTTATATTAACTATATTAACTCTATCTAACCCTAACTAAATTTATATTAAATTAATCTAATTCATTTATAAACTAAAATATTCCTATTTAAATCTAAATACTTACCTATAAAATAAACCCTAAGATAGCTACAATATAATTAATAATTACATTGTAGCTATGTTAGGGTTAATATTTATTTTACAGGTAAATTGTTAATTATTTTAACTAGGTATAATAGATATTAAATAGTTATTAACTATTTAATATCTACCTAGTTAAAATAATTACCCAATTACCTGTAAAATAAATCCTAACCTAAGTTACAAATACACCTACACTATCAATAAATTTAATAAACTACAAACATCTATCTAAAAATACAATTAAATTAACTAAACTAAATTACAAAAAAAAACAAACACTAAATTACAAAAAATAAAAAAAGATTACAAGATATTTAAGCTAATTACACCTATTCTAAGCCCCCTAATAAAATAATAAACCCCCAAAATAAAAAAAATTCCCTGCCCTATTCTAAATTCAACAAATTTCAAAGCTCTTTACCTTACCAGCCCTTAAAAGGGCCTTTTGTGGGGCATGCCCCAAAGAATTCAGCTCTTTTGCATACAACAAATACAATACCCCCCCCCATTACAACCCACCACCCACATACCCCTATTCTAAACCCACCCAAACCCCCCTTAAAAAAGCCTAACACTACCCCCCTGAAGATCTCCCTACCTTGTCTTCACCACACCGGGCCGAACTCCTGATCCGATCCGGGCGATGTCTTCCTCCAAGCGGCAAAGAAGAATTCTTCCTCCGGCGATGTCATCCTCCAAGCGGCAAAGAAGAATTCTTCCTCCGGCGACGTCTTCCTCCAAGCGGCAGCAAAGTCTTCATTCTTCCGGCGGCATCTTCAATCTTCTTTCTTCGCTCCGCCGCCGCGGAGCATCCATCCCGGCCGACTGCTGAACTTGGAATGAGGTACCTTTAAATGACGTCATCCAAGATGGCGTACGCCGAATTCCGATTGGCTGATAGGATTCTATCAGCCAATCGGAATTAAGTTAAAAAAATCTGATTGGCTGATTGAATCAGCCAATCAGATTCAAGTCCCATCCGATTGGCTGATCCAATCAGCCAATCAGATTGAGCTCGCATTCTATTGGCTGTTCCAATCAGCCAATAGAATGCGAGCTCAATCTGATTGGCTGATTGGATCAGCCAATCGGATTGAACTTGAATCTGATTGGCTGATTCAATCAGCCAATCAGATTTTTTTAACTTAATTCCGATTGGCTGATAGAATCCTATCAGCCAATCGGAATTCGGCGGACGCCATCTTGGATGACGTCATTTAAAGGTACCTCATTCCAAGTTCAGCAGTCGGCCGGGATGGATGCTCCGCGGCGGCGGAGCGAAGAAAGAAGATTGAAGATGCCGCCGGAAGAATGAAGACTTTGCTGCCGCTTGGAGGAAGACGTCGCCGGAGGAAGAATTCTTCTTTGCCGCTTGGAGGATGACATCGCCGGAGGAAGAATTCTTCTTTGCCGCTTGGAGGAAGACATCGCCCGGATCGGATCAGGAGTTCGGCCCGGTGTGGTGAAGACAAGGTAGGGAGATCTTCAGGGGGGTAGTGTTAGGCTTTTTTAAGGGGGGTTTGGGTGGGTTTAGAATAGGGGTATGTGGGTGGTGGGTTGTAATGGGGGGGGGGGTATTGTATTTGTTGTATGCAAAAGAGCTGAATTCTTTGGGGCATGCCCCACAAAAGGCCCTTTTAAGGGCGGGTAAGGTAAAGAGCTTTGAAATTTGTTGAATTTAGAATAGGGCAGGGAATTTTTTTTATTTTGGGGGTTTATTATTTTATTAGGGAGCTTAAATATCTTGTAATCTTTTTTTTATTTTTTGTAATTTAGTGTTTTTTTTTTTTTGTAATTTAGTTTAGTTAATTTAATTGTATTTTTAGATAGATGTTTGTAGTTTATTAAATTTATTGATAGTGTAGGTGTATTTGTAACTTAGGTTAGGATTTATTTTACAGGTAATTGGGTAATTATTTTAACTAGGTAGATATTAAATAGTTAATAACTATTTAATATCTATTATACCTAGTTAAAATAATTAACAATTTACCTGTAAAATAAATATTAACCCTAACATAGCTACAATGTAATTATTAATTATATTGTAGCTATCTTAGGGTTTATTTTATAGGTAAGTATTTAGATTTAAATAGGAATATTTTAGTTTATAAATGAATTAGATTAATTTAATATAAATTTAGTTAGGGTTAGATAGAGTTAATATAGTTAATATAAATACTATAGTAACTATATTAACTATATTAACCCTAATATAATTAGGGTTAATATAGTTAATATATATAATGTAATACCTATATTAACTATAATATACTTAGGGTTAATATAGATAATATAGCTGGCGGCGGGGTAGGTAGATTAAATTAGGGGTTAATCATTTTAATAGAGATGGCGGCGGTGTAAGGGGCTTACATTAGGGGTTAATAATTTTAATATAGATGGCGGCGGTGTTAGGGGCTCACTTTAGGGGGTTATAGATACAATATAGCTGGCGGCGGGGTACGGGAGCGGCGGTTTAGGGGTTAATAACTTTATTAGGTTGCGGCGGGGTAAAGGAGCGGCGGTTTAGGGGTTAATAGCTTTTTTATTGTTAGGCTAGTGAGGGGGGATAGCGGATAGAGGGTTAGACAGTGCGGGCTATGTTAGGGAGGCGTGTTAGACAGTGCGGGCTATGTTAGGGAGGCGTGTTAGACAGTGCGGGTGTTTTAAACTTTAGTCAGGTTTTATAGGCGCCGGCAGTTTCTATCGTGCCGCAAGTCACTGGCGATGCCAGAAATTTGTACTTACGCAGATTTCTGGACATCGCTGGTTTGTGAGACTTACGGCATGTTAGCATCTGACGGCGACCTATATGGGATGGCTCGAGTTGCGAGCTGAAACTGCGGGCGACGCCGGTTCCCTCGCTTGCGCCGCAAACTGCGATCGATATCGGATCGCGCCCCAGTGGTCCATGGACCACTGGTGGTCCACGAGAAGATGTTGGTGGTCCTTGACAACATCAAGGAGGAATTAATCTCCTCTGATGGTGTCACCCCCTGGCTGGACATCAGTAAAAAAACGACAGATGAGTTAAATTACAATCTCCCTACGCACGTTGCGTAGTACTGCACAACTTGTGTAGCTAGATTGTATTTTTAACTCCTCTCGCCCGGCGGGCTGCTGAGAGGAAGATGCTTCCATTCTAAAGCCAGCAGAGGTTGGTATAGTCGGCTTGAAATAGTGGAATTAAAGTATGTAAAAAAAAAAAATCTTAAAAAACTATTTCTCATATTTAATTTATTTTCTTCCCTTTACCTGTCTCTTTGTAATAGTTTTCATATTCCTTCAGATGGACTTACATCACTGTTTGTCTTCCTCCCTTACATCTTTTTCTTTAATTAAAAATTATTTTTCATTCTAAAAATTTTCCCGCACACAAAGCCATTCCACCTGAATTCCAGTAATTGCCATCCAGCAGATCAGCCTTATCCCACCAGTATTATAGTAATTGCCAGTAACATCAGTCATGGTTAGCTTACATCCATATTGAGAGTTTTCTGATATAAACTTAATTTATGACTCCAATGTCTGTCCATGATCATAAGTAGGTTTTAATAATTTCTAACTGGGGAGGTAACTTGAAAGTCTTGTGGACCTTTTAAACATAATTCTTTTTTTCCCCACTTTCTGCCTCTCTGTTTCCAGCTCAAAAGTTGGCACTCACACTTCATCTGTCATTTGGAAGTATTCTCTCAGTTCTGTCATTCAGTTAGTTAATTCCAAAAAATAATTCTTAAAAATGTGTAGCTATATACATAATGTAAACTTAGCTATGGTTATGCTAGTTATGTACAGTATGTGTGTGTGTGTATATATATATATATATATATATATATATATATATATATATATATATATACACATTATAGAGGTTTGTTCCTTTTAAAGAAAATTCATGCTAGTGGTCCATGGGATTTAAAATTGTGAATTTAGTGGTCCCTGAGGTCCGAAAGGTTGGCAACCCCTGATCTAGGTAATAATAGTAATTTTTATTTAGATTTATTTTAATTATATTTAAGTTAGGGGTGGTAGGATTAGACTTAAGGTTAGGGTTGGGGTTAATAACTTTAGTATAGTGGAGCCGACGTTGGGTGCGGCAGATTAGGGGTTAATAAGTGTAGGTAGGTGGCAGCGACATTGGGGGCAGCAGATTAGGGGTTAATAAGTGTAGTTAGGTGGCAGCGACATTGGGGGCGGCAGATTAGGGGTTAATAAATATAATGTAGGTGTCGGCAGATTAGGGGTTAATAAGTGTAATGTAAGTGTCGGCGATGTTTGGGGTGGCAGATTAAGGGTGTTTAGACTCGGGGTTTATGTTAGGGTGTTAGGTGTAAACATAACTTTTGTTCCCCCATAGGAATCAATGGGGCTGCATTACGGAGCTTTACGCTCCTTTATTGCAGGTTTTAGGCTTTTTTTCAGCCGGCTCTCCCCATTGATGTCTATGGGGAAATCGTGCATGAGCACGTAAAACCAGCTCAAAGCAGCGCTGGTATTGGAGTGCGGTATGGAGCTCAATTTTGCTCTACGCTCACCTATTGCCTGCTAATGTCAGGTTTATGAAAACCTGTAATAGCAGCTCTATAGGGAGGTGAGCGGTGACAATAACTTGAAAGTTAGCACAGAGCAGCTCTTACCGCAAAACTCGTAATCTAGCCGTATGTTTGTCTTGTCTTGTTTGTGACTATTGTCAATACCTTCTACTAATATCAATGTTATGTTTTTTTTATCTGTATATATATATATATATATATATAGAGAGAGAGAGAGAGAGAGAGAGAGAGAGAGAGAACAGTGTGGAAGAAGGGCACTCTCAGGGTTTGTATAGAGAAAAATATTTTCTTTATTCTTAGAACATTAATACATGGTCGACGTTTCGGCCCTCAGTTGGGCCTTCATCAGGACAGGTATTATCTGAAAGACAAAAATATAAACAAATACTAGAAACATATAATGACAGAAACAATACACAACAAGACACAAACTACCTATATCACCATCACCAATAAAATAAAAAAAACAGACTGTGCAGTCTGTAATGGGAATAATCCAACCTTCAACAAAGGATACCCTAAGAACAAACCAAGGGCATGCAGGATAAAGGAGCAAAGGCAGATACAGATAATGTTACAGTGGAGCAAACAAGAATAACAACATCTAAATAGACTGTGCTGTCTGAGATCTAACAACCTTCAACAAAGGATATAAAAGAACAATTATGAGATAAGAATACTACATGGGGCAATCTGTGGGCATACACGGCAACAAAGGAAGACAGAATGGTGTTGTGGTATAAAGACGGCATCAATGCTAACGTAAATCAAAATCCATAAGAAAAAGAAATGTCACGCACAGGGAACTATGTATCCGTGTGAATCCCAAAGCAGTGCGTTATAACCCGCTCAACAGGCTCATGTGAGAAAGTTTAAAGCAATACTGAATAAAGCCACAGTCATAAAATAAGTCCCAGACGAGGACTAAGAAAAAGTAAAAAGAGTATGAATTTACATAAAAACATAAATAAAGTTACGATCAAACCCAAAGAGATGCGAAAACAAAAACAATTGCCATCGCGTGGAACGCCTGCAGTGTGATTAGCAAAACACATAAAACAGATAATGGCATGGCATAGAGCTTAATAGAAATGTAAAAATAGTGTGTGTGAACACTTAACGGCAGAACATAGCCAAAGCAATAGTGTGGATAACAGTACAGACAAATCACACATACTAGGGCCCCAAGGTGAAACAGTAAAAAAAAAAAAAACAAGCAAGGGAGTTCAGCAATTATAAGGGAATCACCATACAAACAGCACCAAACTACATACTAAAAGCCCATAGCAAAATGTGTAACCTGTCACGCTAATGTGAGTACAGCAATAGCACAAATCAGAGCTTTATAGATCAAAGAAAATGAGCTAAAAACAGCGTTTACCGTACCTTTAAACTGCCGAGTGGCAGTAATCACAGATCCAAACAAGCGAATGAGGGTGGCTACCGGGAGCCGCCTTAAATAGGGGAAGCCCTAAAGGCAATTATCCCTGATATGGTGAGAGCAGCCAACACCCCCCAGAACTATGGCAACCAATCTGTTGTTTACCCTGAAAGGAACACCTAATAACACATACTGCAGGGGAGCGGAGCACTGCTAAAAAAGAAAACACATAATCCACATATAAAGGCAGATGGCACTAGTATCGGTACTTAAAGCTTTGGAGGTTTTCTTCCACCAGCTACCACGTCTGTTAGCGGGCCTGCGTCTCCTCCTGGTGGATTGGAGTTTTTTGGAACCATGGGAGGTTTTCTCTGTGACCTAGTAAGGATTTTATCTGGTTGTGGATGTCTACTGTGTCCCCCATCTGCTCGGTCAGAGCCACTGGAGTCCCCTCCACTGGTATCGATGGTGTTGGCAAGGGGAGTGCGTCTCTTGTCATCTCTCCTGCGTCTATATGAAGTGGTCTTGCCTGATAACCATTGGTATACATTGCGTTCCCTGTAATCAATTTCCACAGAATTCAATTTTTTGTTTTTGAAACTGTTAAGGTCCTTCTTGTATTTGTCCACTTGGATACTTAATTTGTTGATCCAATCATCGCTGGTATCATTTCTGAGAATAGACATCTTCGAATTTTCACTCACTTGAACATCATCAATTATTAGTTTTTTCAACCTGGTCACTTCTTCTATAACTAGTAGAATCCAATCCAGGGAGCACTTGTTCGCAATGTGACACCATTTTCTACAAAATTCATTGTTGCTGCGGCCTATAGTGGGAGAATTCTTCACTCTGAATCCTCGTGGAATGAGCTTCCTTTTATAGTAGTCAGTCAAGTAGTTAGCATTTAACTGATAGTCAATCTCTTTCCTTTTGAGGTTCAGAATTTTGTAGTATACATTAATGGGTTCCTCCTCAACATTTTCAGACTCGCATAGACTTAGAATGCGAGCTGCATCCTCGTCCGTGAACGCAAAAGTCCCCTCTTCATGTGTGTTGGCCTGACTTCCGGGTACTGAGTCAGATCTAAACAAATCCTTATCCGCTTGTTTGGATCTGTGATTACTGCCACTCGGCAGTGTAAAGGTACGGTAAACACTGTTTTTAGCTTATTTTCTTTGATCTATAAAGTTTGACTTGTGCTATTGCTGTACTCACATTAGCGTGACAGGTTACACATATTGCTATGGGCTTTTAGTATGTAGTTTGGTGCTGTTTGTATGGTGATTCCCTTATAATTGCTAAACTCCCTTGCCTGTTTTTTTTACTGTTTCACCTTGGGGCCCTAGTATGTGTGATTTGTCTGTACTGTTATCCACACTATTGCTTTGGCTATGTTATGCCGTTAAGTGTTCACACACACTATTTTTACATTTCTATTAAGCTCTATGCCATGCCATTATCTGTTTTATGTGTTTTGCTAATCACACTGCAGGCGTTCCACGCGATGGCCATTGTTTTTGTTTTCGCATCTCTTTGGGTTTGATCGTAACTTTATTTATGTTTTTATGTTAATTCATACTCATTTTACTTTTTCTTAGTCCTCGTCTGGGACTTATTTTATGACTGTGGCTTTATTCAGTATTGCTTTAAACTTTCTCACATGAGCCTGTTGAGCGGGTTATAACGCACTGCTTTGGGATTCACACGGATACATAGTTCCCTGTGCGTGACATTTCTTTTTCTTATGGATTTTGATTTACGTTAGCATTGATGCCGTCTGTATACCACAACACCATTCTGTCTTGCTTTTTGCCGTGTATGCCCACAGATTGCCCTATGGTATTCTTATCTCATAATTGTTCTTTGATATCCTTTGTTGAAGGTTGTTAGATCTCAGACAGCACAGTCTATTTAGACGTTGTTATTCTTGTTTGCTCCACTGTAACATTATCTGTATCTGCCTTTGCTCCTTTATCCTGCATGCCCTTGGTTTGTTCTTAGGGTATCCTTTGTTGAAGGTTGGATTATTCCCATTACAGACTGCACAGTCTGTTTTTTTAATTTTATTGGTGATGGTGATATAGGTAGTTTGTGTCTTGTTGCATATTGTTTCTATCATTATATGTTTCTAGTATTTGTTTATATGTTTGTCTTTCAGATAATACCTGTCCTGATGAAGGCCCAACTGAGGGCCGAAACGTCGACCATGTATTAATGTTCTAAGAATAAAGAAAATATTTTTCTCTATACAAACCCTGAGAGTGCCCTTCTTCCACACTGTTCTCTAACTATCTCTCATAAGGATTGCACCCAGGTATATATATGCTTGGTCTAGGGAAAAAATGCCTAATTTACTTTACCTATTTTTATTCCATTACATTACAACGCTTTGTTTGTGATTTTTATATTTTTTAAACATAAATTCAATAAATCCATCTCTGTAACTTCCTGAATCTTCATGACTGTTTTATATTGGGGTGCTTCAAGGCTTTGTTTTCAGACACATCTCATACTCTCGGTACCAGATTTGTTTGAGTTTTTTTTTCTTCTCTTCATCTGTACGTAAATACAAATCTAAATCCTTGAAACTGTTTCTACTTGATTATGTATCTATATGCCTATCAATTTTTTTAATGGATTTCCTTACAGCGTGTAAAATAAGAAAACTGTAAAAAGGTTCTTCTGTTACCCACATCTTTGTCACACCTTAGATCTCACATGCTGTTGAAAATGTCATCATTAAGGGGACATTAAATACTTTGGACTCTATTTAAGAAGCACTGGGTGGGCAACTCCTAAACTGTCTGCCCAGCATTGTGGCCACTGAGGAGCAATACACTGTCTGCATTTAACATTGAACTAATATCTGCTTATGCAACGCCATCCCTGCTCCCACACAGATAATTGAGAGTGAGCAGGGGCTATCAATCACCCTGGTCAGACAAGTCCAGGAGGATTGCAAACCACCAGCTCAGAGCTGGTTTATAGGGTAGGAAGCAGCAGTCTTCTCCAAAGATAAATGCCTAGCTTGTTAAAAGGAGCCCATTACCCCACACTCCTGAGACCAAAAGCAAAATATGTAACCTAGATTTTAAAAATGCTGCAAATTGCCTAATCCAGATGTTTGATTTGTAGCATTTGCAGGTTTTACACAAAATCAAGTGATGTTCAAAGGCACATAAAACTCAAAAAAATTATTTTGTGATGCAGATAGAGCATATATTTTTAAGCAACTTTCCTATTTACTTATATTCTAAATGTTGCTTCATTCTCTACCTAGGCATGATTTCCACCCAATGATACCAAGAGAACTAAGCCAATTGGAAAGTTGTTTAAAATTGGATGCTCTATCTTTTAAAGTGTGTGTATGTATGTGGGGGGTGGCATATAGGTAAATAAATAAATAAAAAAGATTATAATTATAATAATATCTTAGAAAAACCCTGGTATCATAAATCAGAGTACTGCCTTTATTAGTATGCAGTGCTTTACAATAATATTATTTACTATTGCTTTAATCTAGCCATTCATTTCCCATTACTTTCATATTTATAATGACTTACTGCCTATTTATTTTATGAATATCTGTCATTCTATTACCTTGACTACTGCAACTCCAATACTGCTGGCTTCTCTTTCTTGTTTTTCTAAAATTACTTTCTTACAATCATTTTCTCTTTCAGTCTTGCTCAGTAGGGTATCCATTTGAATGTATAATTGTGCTTTGAAACATGTGCAATGATTATAGGTGTTAAAATATGTTGGCAAAAAAAGATGTAGTCATGAATTAAGTAAATAGCAATGTAATCTCTTCTTTCTCTGTCTTAATCCCCTAAAACTTTTACATACACTGTCTGTCTTGCTCGTGATTAGCCTGTCAAAGATCTTTCTATGTTTTCTAAAACGTCTCCTTTAGGTGTGATTTGTTATTTGGTTTGCAGTTTCTACAATAACTGACACATTTCAAGTTATCTTAGTGGATTTTGTAATTATCATTGAGTGCCTTCCACTTTAAATTATGAAATGAAGATAAAAGAAAACAAAACTTTTCTGACTCAACAACCTTGAGACAACCATCCTATTTATAGGTATAAACGCATAAATTCAACCAAAGATTCTCAATGACCAACAAGCACATCTCAAAGCTTTGAGATCATGAATGAGGGTTTTGGGGGCTAGTTATCAAGCCGTCTACTTTTCTGGCTTCGCCGGCCCAATACGTCCGCCTAAGCTCGCCTACCTTCGCCGCCGCGGACCTTGAATACGTTCGCCTAAGTTATCAAATAAAGCTGTCAAAAAGCCGCGGGGCGATGAGCAGCGGACTGTGACAGTTATCACTCATCCGATCTCGCTGCCCTTCGGCTTTTTCCCAGCTTTATTGCTAGCCTGTCACTAAGCACTCACACTAAACTGCACTGTTCTACCCCCTATACCGGCGCCCCCGGAGCCCCCCGCAACTAAATAAAGTTATTAACCCCTAAACCGCCGCTCCTAGACCCCGCCGCAACTATTAAAAATGTAGTAACCCCTAAACCGCCGCTCCCGGACACAGCCGCCACCTACATTATACCCAGTAACCCCTATCCTGCCCCCCCTATACCGCCGCCCTCTATAATAAAGTTATTAACCCCTATCCTGCTGATCCCGCACCTCTCCGCAACTAAATAAATAGTTTAACCCCTAAACCGCCGCTCCATGAACCCGCCGCAACCTATAATAAATTTATTAACCCCTATCCTGCCCCCCACTACGCCGCCGCCACTGTAATAAAATGATTAACCCCTAAACCTAAGTCTAATCCTAACCATAACGCCCCCCTAACTTAAATATTAATTAAATACATCTAAATAAATTAACTCTTATTAACTAAATGAATCCTATTTAAAACTAAATACTTACTTATAAAATAAACCCTAATATAGCTACAATATAAATAATAATTATATTCTAGCTATCTTAGGATTTATATTTATTTTACAGGTACCTTTCAATTTATTTTAACCATGTACAATAACTATTAAATAGTTATTAACTATTTAATAGCTTACCTAGCTAAAATAAAGAGAAATTTACCTGTAAAATAAAAACTAACCAAAGTTACAATTACACCTAACACTACACTATACTTTAATAAATTATTCCTATTTAAAACTAAATACTTACCTGTAAAATAAACCCTAAGATAGCTACAATGTAATTAATAATTACATTGTAGCTATTTTAGGATTTATATTTATTTTACAGGTAACTTTGTATTTATTTTAGCTAGTTAGAAGTTATTAAATAGTTATTAACTATTTAATAACTACCTAGCTAAAAGAAATACAAAATTACCTGTAAAATAAATCCTAACTTAAGTTACAATTAAACCTAATACTACACTATCATTAAATTAACTAAATAAACTACCTACAAAGAACTACAATGAAATACAATTACATAAACTAACTAAAGTACAAAAAATAAAAAAAGCTAAGTTACAAAAAATAAAAAATTAAGTTACAAACATGTTAAAAATATTACAACAATTTTAAGCTACTTACACCTAATCTAAGCCCCCTAATAAAATAACAAACCCCCCCAAAATAAAAAAAATCCCTACCCTATTCTAAATTACATAAATTTCAAAGCTCTTTTACCTTACCAGCCCTTAAAAGGGCCATTTGTGGGGGCATGCCCCAAAAAGTTCAGCTCTTTTGCCTGTAAAAGAAAAATACAACCCCCCCAACATTAAAACCCACCACCCACATACCCCTAATCTAACCCAAACCCCCCTTACAAAAACCTAACACTAATCCCCTGAAGATCATCCTACCTTGAGTCGTCTTCACTCAACCGAGCCACCGATGGAACTGAAGAGGACATCCGGAGCGGAAGAAGTTAATCCTCCAAGCGGCGCTGAAGAAATCTTCCATCCGATGAAGTCATCATCCAGGCGGCGCTGAAGAAGTCTTCGATCCGGCCGATGTCATCTTCAAAGAGGCGCTGAAGAGGTCTTCTATCCGGGCGAAGTCATCTTCCAAGCCGGGTCTTGAATCTTCCTTCCGCCGACGCGGAACCACCTTCTTCACCGACGGACTACGACGAATGACGGCTCCTTTAAGGGACGTCATCCAAGATGGCGTCCCCTCAATTCCGATTGGCTGATAGGATTCTATCAGCCAATCGGAATTAAGGTAGGAAAATCTGATTGGCTGATGGAATCAGCCAATCAGATTGAGCTCGCATTCTATTGGCTGTTCCGATCAGCCAATAGAATGCAAGCTCAATCTGATTGGCTGATTGGATCAGCCAATCGGATTGAACTTAAATCTGATTGGCTGATTCCATCAGCCAATCAGATTTTCCTACCTTAATTCCGATTGGCTGATAGAATCCTATCAGCCAATCGGAATTGAGGGGACGCCATCTTGGATGACGTCCCTTAAAGGAGCCGTCATTCGTCGTAGTCCGTCGGTGAAGAAGGTGGTTCCGCGTCGGCGGAAGGAAGATTCAAGACCCGGCTTGGAAGATGACTTCGTCCGGATAGAAGACCTCTTCAGCGCCTCTTTGAAGATGACATCGGCCGGATCGAAGACTTCTTCAGCGCCGCCTGGATGATGACTTCATCGGATGGAAGATTTCTTCAGCGCCGCTTGGAGGATTAACTTCTTCCGCTCCGGATGTCCTCTTCAGTTCCATCGGTGGCTCGGTTGAGTGAAGACGACTCAAGGTAGGATGATCTTCAGGGGATTAGTGTTAGGTTTTTGTAAGGGGGGTTTGGGTTAGATTAGGGGTATGTGGGTGGTGGGTTTTAATGTTGGGGGGGGGGTTGTATTTTTCTTTTACAGGCAAAAGAGCTGAACTTTTTGGGGCATGCCCCCACAAATGGCCCTTTTAAGGGCTGGTAAGGTAAAAGAGCTTTGAAATTTATGTAATTTAGAATAGGGTAGGGATTTTTTTTATTTTGGGGGGGTTTGTTATTTTATTAGGGGGCTTAGATTAGGTGTAAGTAGCTTAAAATTGTTGTAATATTTTTAACATGTTTGTAACTTAATTTTTTATTTTTTGTAACTTAGCTTTTTTTATTTTTTGTACTTTAGTTAGTTTATGTAATTGTATTTAATTGTAGTTATTTGTAGGTAGTTTATTTAATTAATTTAATGATAGTGTAGTATTAGGTTTAATTGTAACTTAGGTAAGGATTTATTTTACAGGTAATTTTGTATTTCTTTTAGCTAGGTAGTTATTAAATAGTTAATAACTATTTAATAACTATTCTAACTAGCTAAAATAAATACAAAGTTACCTGTAAAATAAATATAAATCCTAAGATAGCTATAATATAATTATGAATTACATTGTAGCTATCTTAGGGTTTATTTTACAGGTAAGTATTTATTTTTAAATAGGAATAATTTATTAAAGTATAGTGTAGTGTTAGGTGTAATTGTAACTTAGGTTAGGATTTATTTCACAGGTACATTTCTCTTTATTTTAGCTAGGTAAGCTATTAAATAGTTAATAACTATTTAATAGTTATTGTACCTGGTTAAAATAAATTGAAAGGTACCTGTAAAATAAAAATAAATCCTAAGATAGCTAGAATATAATTATTATTTATATTGTAGCTATATTAGGGTTTATTTTAAAGGTAAGTATTTAGTTTTAAATAGGATTCATTTAGTTAATAAGAGTTAATTTATTTAGATTTATTTAATTAATATTTAAGTTAGGGGGCGTTAGGGTTAGGGTTAGGTTTAGGGGTTAATAATTTTATTACAGTGGCGGCGGCGTAGTGGGGGGCAGGATAGGGGTTAATAAATTTATTATAGGTGGCGACGGTGTAGGGGGGGCAGGATAGGGGTTAATACATTTAATATAGGTTGCGGCGGGTTCAGGGAGCGGCGGTTTAGGGGTTAATACATTTATTATAGTTGCGGTGGGCTCCGGGAGCGGCGGTTTAGGGGTTAATATGTATATAGTAGCTTGCGGTGGGCTCCGGGAGCGGCGGTTTAGGGGGTAATAACTTTATGTAGTTGCGGCGGTGTAGGGGGGGTCAGATTAGGGGTGTTTAGACTCGGGGTACATGTTAGGGTGTTAGGTGTAGACAGCTCCCATAGGAATCAATGGGATGTCTGTCAGCAGCGAACTTGTACTTTCGCTATGGTCAGACTCCCATTGATTCCTATGGGATCCGCCGCCTCCAGGCTGGCGCTTTGAAAACCAGGTACGCTGGGCCGTAAAAGTGCCGAGCGTACCTGCTAGTTTTTTGATAGCTAGCAAAAGTAGTGAGAATGTGCCGCACTTGTGTGCGGAACATCTGGAGTGACGTAAGAATCGATCTGTGTCGGACTGAGTCCGGCGGATCGAAGCTTACGTCACAAAATTCTACTTTTGCCGGTCTCGAGCCTTTGATAACTAAGGCGTATCAGCCTCGCCACAAATACGCTGCGGAGTACGCAGCGTATTTGAGGTTGACGGCTTGATAACTACCCCCCTTTGTCTCAAAACATTAGAGAAACAAAATATTGATTCATTGATGTTACTCTGAGTTAGGTTGTTATTAGGAATAAGGGGGAAAGTAAGGTTCAGGTTTATTATTGGGGGGTCATAGGATCCTGCTAATGTGCACTCAGTCTGCACTCAATATAGAGATATACAAAACTATTGGGTTTGCTGGTATAAGGACTACAGGGAGTGCAGAATTATTAGGCAAATGAGTATTTTGACCACATCATCCTCTTTATGCATGTTGTCTTACTCCAAGCTGTATAGGCTCGAAAGCCTACTACCAATTAAGCATATTAGGTTATGTGCATCTCTGTAATGAGAAGGGGTGTGGTCTAATTACATCAACACCCTATATCAGGTGTGCATAATTATTAGGCAACTTCCTTTCCTTTGGCAAAATGGGTCAAAAGAAGGACTTGACAGGCTCAGAAAAGTCAAAAATAGTGAGATATCTTGCAGAGGGATGCAGCACTCTTAAAATTGCAAAGCTTCTGAAGCTTGATCATCGAACAATCAAGCGTTTCATTCAAAAATAGTCAACAGGGTCGCAAGAAGCATGTGGAAAAACCAAGGCGCAAAATAACTGCCCATGAACTGAGAAAAGTCAAGCGTGCAGCTGCCAAGATGCCACTTGCCACCAGTTTGGCCATATTTCAGAGCTGCAACATCACTGGAGTGCCCAAAAGCACAAGGTGTGCAATATTCAAAGACATGGCCAAGGTAAGAAAGGCTGAAAGACGACCACCACTGAACAAGACACACAAGCTGAAACGTCAAGACTGGGCCAAGAAATATCTCAAGACTGATTTTTCTAAGGTTTTATGGACTGATGAAATGAGAGTGAGTCTTGATGGGCCAGATGGATGGGCCCGTGGCTGGATTGGTAAAGGGCAGAGAGCTCCAGTCCGACTCAGACGCCAGCAAGGTGGAGGTGGAGTACTGGTTTTGGCTGGTATCATCAAAGATGAGCTTGTGGGGCCTTTTCATGTTGAGGATGGAGTCAAGCTCAACTCCCAGTCCTACTGCCAGTTTCTGAAAGACACCTTCTTCAAGCAGTGGTATAGGAAGAAGTCTGCATCCTTCAAGAAAAACATGATTTTTCATGCAGGACAATGCTCCATCACATGCGTCCAAGTACTCCACAGCGTGGCTGGCAAGAAAGGGTATAAAAGAAGAAAATCTAATGACATGGCCTCCTTGTTCACCTGATCTGAACCCCATTGAGAACCTGTGGTCCATCATCAAATGTGAGATTTACAAGGAGGGAAAACAGTACACCTCTCTGAACAGTGTCTGGGAGGCTGTGGTTGCTGCTGCATGCAATGTTGATGGTGAACAGATCAAAACACTGACAGAATCCATGGATGGCAGGCTTTTGAGTGTCCTTGCAAAGAAAGGTGGCTATATTGGTCACTGATTTGTTTTTGTTTTGTTTTTGAATGTCAGAAATGTATATTTGTGAATGTTGAGATGTTATATTGGTTTCACTGGTAAAAATAAATAATTGAAATGGGTATATATTTTTTTTGTTAAGTTGCCTAATAATTATGCACAGTAATAGTCACCTGCACACACAGATATCCCCCTAAAATAGCTATAACTAAAAACAAACTAAAAACTACTTCCAAAACTATTCAGCTTTGATATTAATTATTTTTTGGGTTCATTGAGAACATGGTTGTTGTTCAATAATAAAATTAATCCTCAAAAATACAACTTGCCTAATAATTCTGCACTCCCTGTATATGCCACCCTACAAATCTATCCCTTTACAAATAGATTAATTAGGTAGAACTAATGAAAAGAGAAAGGGCGCTAAAAAAGAAGAGTCCTAGATCAGAGAAACATATATAAACAATACATTTAATATCAATAAATAACAAATAAATGCATAAATGTATTAAAAAAATCCCACATTTATGTGTTATTTATTGATATTAAATTTCTCTGATCTAGGACTCTGCTTTTATAGTGCACTCAATATAGCAGATCATGTATTTTTTAATAACTGCTACGAGTTTTCACCTTCACAGTGAACAGGTGAAAAGACTTTACACAAGAATAGTGACAGATAACAAAAATTACAACAGTACTGAGATGCCTTCCCTTTGCTATTATTTTTTTGTGGCTTCTATAGAAACAAATAGATGCAAGAAATAATTTCAGGCTGTTGCTTTGAAACTGGCTCTATTTAAAGAGACATGAAACCCAAAACTTTTCTTTCATGATTCAGATAGAGAATACAATTTTAAACAACTTTCTAGTTTACTTCTATTATCTAATGGGCTTCATTCTTTTGTTACCCTTTGTTGAAGGAGCAGCAATGCATTACTGGGAGCCAGCTTAAAGCCAATGACAAGAGGCATATATGTACAGCCACCAATCAAACGCTTCTGAGCCAACCTTGGTATACTTTTCAACACAGAATATCAAGAGAACAAAACAAATTGGATAATATAAATAAATTATAAAGTTGTTTAAAATTACATTTTCTATCTGCATCATGAAAGAAAAAAAATTGGGTTTCATATCCCTTTAAATCACATTTGAATATTTCAGGTGCAGGGTCAGTTAACTAAAATTACAATATCATTTCACAGTAACCAACAAATAAAATTTACACAGGAAATTAACACCATGCTTTAACCCCTTAGCCCCAAAAGGCGTATATATACATTGTACGGTATTTGGCTATTGTACCTCACAACATATATATATATATATATATATATGTCTGAGATGTAGTAAGCTCCAGCAGACTTGGTTGTTAAGTTACAACTGAAAGCTGGAGTTTCTGAACTCCAGGCATTTGCGGCATTTGTAACCGGAGCATGATCGGTGCTCCGGTTACATACAGTATGAGGGCATATGCATTGCCAGATCATTACAAATGGTGTGTCACTGTCTGTAACTATCATATGCTGGTGCCGTCGGGAGGTATGTGTGAGGGATTCTGGTAGGCAGGTGGGTGGTCCAGCAGTGGAGGGAGGAGCGAGAGAAAGGGAGAGGGAGGATCCTACACATGGAAAAAATAAAAATAAAGGTGGAGGGAGAGAAGGGAAGCCACGCTACAGAAAAAAGGTGGGGGGGGGGACCACTACACTACAGAAAGTAAAAAATAAAAACACATATTTAGCTATTTTATAGGTACTGGCAGACAGCTGCCAGTACTTAAGAACAGCTGCCAGGACCTAAGATGGCTGACACTAGTTAGAGGGGGGGGTTAGAGAGCTGTTTGGGAGGGATCAGGGAGTTTGGAGGGTAAGGGGGATCCTACGCTACAGAAAATATAATAAATAATAAATATAATAAATTATAATATAATAATAAATATAATTTAAAAAAAAAGATAAAAAAATTTTTTAGCCTGAGGAAACAGCTCTTAGTCAGCTGAGAAACGCGTCACTTTTTACAATAAAGTTTTTATATATATACACTTGCTTCTTATATGGTGCACATTTTTGATCTTATTCACTGGATTTGTTGCCACTGGCCATCAGAGGACATTGCTGGGTCTGCCGGGAGTTTCCAGTCTACTGGGCGACTGTTAGGTCCCAGTCTGCCGTTAGCGCACCTGAAGGTGCATTGGATCTTGTAAGTGCAATTTCTTACTTACCTTTTGCCCTGTCTAAACGTTACTGGGCTATGTCTGTATGTTCTATGTTTACTCAGGAACTCACTACAAGCTCATCTAAGGACTTCTGATTGGGTGTTTGCTATTTCTCTACAGTGAGCTGGACCACTGCGAGGCTCCAGCCTGCACCATTAGCACCGTAGGGTGCGGTTCACTTGTGAGTATACACCTGTACTTGTGTCTATTGTAGCTGCTTGTTTCTGCAGTACTAGGCTATGTTGGTGCCTCTGTTTCTTTTTTCAGTTATCAACACCACGGGAAGACCATCCTTTGACTGAGAGCTGCCTTATTGTGTTTGGATCCATCTGTTTTGGAATCATCTTCCCATAACTCACTTTTGGACATTGTTTGGTATATCTGGTATTAGTGTCTTATGAAGCTTTTACAATCATTTGTGCCATGATTGCACAAGCGTTATGCAAATAATTTCAATGAGAAACATCTAAGTTTGTGAAAAAGTTAACAATTTTTTTATATGATCGCATTTTGCTGTAAAAAGGTGGCATGAAATATACCAAAATGGGCCTACATCAATACCTTGGGTTGTCTACTTAAAAAAATATACAGGGAGTGCAGAATTATTAGGCAAGTTGTATTTTTGAGGATTAATTTTATTTATTGAACAACAACCATGTTCTCAATGAACCCAAAAAACTCATTAATATCAAAGCTGAATATTTTTGGAATTAGTTTTTAGTTTGTTTTTAGTTATAGCTATTTTAGGGGGATATCTGTGTGTGCAGGTGACTATTACTGTGCATAATTATTAGGCAACTTAACAAAAAACAAATATATACCCATTTCAATTATTTATTTTTACCAGTGAAACCAATATAACATCTCAACATTCACAAATATACATTTCTGACATTCAAAAACAAAACAAAAACAAATCAGTGACCAATATAGCCACCTTTCTTTGCAAGGACACTCAAAAGCCTGCCATCCATGGATTCTGTCAGTGTTTTGATCTGTTCACCATCAACATTGCGTGCAGCAGCAACCACAGCCTCCCAGACACTGTTCAGAGAGGTGTACTGTTTTCCTCCTTGTAAATCTCACATTTGATGATGGACCACAGGTTCTCAATGGGGTTCAGATCAGGTGAACAAGGAGGCCATGTCATTAGATTTTCTTCTTTTATACCCTTTCTTGCCAGCCACACTGTGGAGTACTTGGACGCATGTGATGGAGCATTGTCCTGCATGAAAATCATGTTTTTCTTGAAGGATGCAGACTTCTTCCTATACCACTGCTTGAAGAAGGTGTCTTCCAGAAACTGGCAGTAGGACTGGGAGTTGAGCTTGACTCCATCCTCAACCCGAAAAGGCCCCACAAGCTCATCTTTGATGATACCAGCCCAAACCAGTACTCCACCTCCACCTTGCTGGCGTCTGAGTCGGACTGGAGCTCTCTGCCCTTTACCAATCCAGCCACGGGCCCATCCATCTGGCCCATCAAGACTCACTCTCATTTCATCAGTCCATAAAACCTTAGAAAAATCAGTCTTGAGATATTTCTTGGCCCAGTCTTGACGTTTCAGCTTGTGTGTCTTGTTCAGTGGTGGTCGTCTTTCAGCCTTTCTTACCTTGGCCATGTCTCTGAGTATTGCACACCTTGTGCTTTTGGGCACTCCAGTGATGTTGCAGCTCTGAAATATGGCCAAACTGGTGGCAAGTGGCATCTTGGCAGCTGCACGCTTGACTTTTCTCAGTTCATGGGCAGTTATTTTTTGCCTTGGTTTTTCCACACGCTTCTTGTGACCCTGTTGACTATTTTGAATGAAACGCTTGATTGTTCGATGATCACGCTTCAGAAGCTTTGCAATTTTAAGAGTGCTGCATCCCTCTGCAAGATATCTCACTATTTTTGACTTTTCTGAGCCTGTCAAGTCCTTCTTTTGACCCATTTTGCCAAAGGAAAGGAAGTTGCCTAATAATTATGCACTCCTGATATAGGGTGTTGATGTCATTAGACCACACCCCTTCTCATTACAGAGATGCACATCACCTAATATGCTTAATTGGTAGTAGGCTTTCGAGCCTATACAGCTTGGAGTAAGACAACATGCATAAAGAGGATGATGTGGTCAAAATACTAATTTGCCTAATAATTCTGCACACAGTGTATAGCTTTGACAGGTAAATAGAAAAACACAAGGCTCTATATCTGTTTAAGTGGAGAGATAGCAAAAATGTGAGTAGAAGAAAAGTTGCAGTATCATCTATAACTATTGGATTTCCATACTATGTGATATGTTTCTATAGTCAGAGGACAGATCACAAGTTCCTGATGATCACGTGACACATACTACCTATTAGAGAGCCAAAACCTTGAAAGGTGTTACTGGTGCAACCCATGGCAGTCTCAACCACTGTTTGTGTTTTCACAGTTGTACATCATGTAAAAACGTTCTCTAATAGCAGAATTAGACTCTCACTTGAGAGAATTGTGGGACCACGGGATGCCTTAACAGAGTAAGAAGACAGAGGTATGCTAACAATGACCAAGGGCTAGATTACAAGTGACGCACTATTGGGCGCAAGCAATAAGGGGTTAATTGTAGCTCTTTGCACACGTTAGAAGTAGCGAGCATATTACAGTTTGAAAGTAAACACGTTCACTTTAACCCATGTCGGGATAGTGTGACTTTGAAATCAAGCTGTAAATGATGTACAGAAATAAGTCACACAATAAGGCAAAAAGTTAGCAAAAGAGTCAGCAGCAAGACTCTCTAACAAAACTTTTCCAATTAATAGGCAAAATATGGCTGCAATTTGCATCATTAAATAGTTGTGACCATGGAAAAACAAACCATGAAACAGCACAAAAAAGTGTGAGACACCAAAGAAATTAAGCAAGAACCATGGAATCCTGAAATATGAACAAAAATAGCATGGCGAGTAGCAACAGGACAACATAACAATACACATTGTTATCACTACAGCATTGCTTCTATAGCAAATAGTAAAGATATGGTTTTAACTACTGTATTTATCTCTTAGTAACAATACACAAGATAGTCGCAACACAAAATTGACAAAAAATATTCAAAGATTTATTGAGCCAAATTCCAAAAATCAACAACGTTTCGGACAGATGGCCTTAGTCCGAAACGTTGTTGATTTTTGGAATTTGGCTCAATAAATCTTTGAAATTTTTTTGGCAATTTGGTGGTGCGACTATCTTGTGTATTGTTACTATTGTTTGGGGGTATTGTGCAGTGCCCCTTAGTTTGCAAACTGTGTAAATCCAAGGTGCTGGATCTTTGGAACTTTTCAGTATTTATCTCTTAGGGCACAATTCTTAAAGCTTTCTGGTCTGGCGAGATTCTGTAGGGGATTGTTTTAGAGCCAATTTTTCCTTGGAACTGTGTATCTTATTAATGGGATTTCAATGACATTAGCTTTATGTGAAGGAGAAACACTTACTTTACAATATAGGGCTCAGTAAAATAAGCTGATGATTTCCCTCCATGCAGGCAAGTTTTTGAGAACCAGGCCCTGATTCAAAGTATTACTTCTTGAACTATCAACACCTAAGTGGCTTTGATTACAGTCACAATAGCACCATAGTAAAAACCTTAGCAACAAATTGTTGATCAATAACCTGAAATGTATTGTAGTTCTTTTTAGTAGCCAAGGGGCTACTCTAAAACCTAATATTAAACTTTAAATGTAGTGAAGCCATATAAAGTTAGGTTAACTGCTTAGCTGCCAGAAAGAGGCATCTTCTAATGAAAACATAAAATTATACATTTTAGCTCTTTTTTTAATTTGTGCTGATGAACATTTTCAGTGATCTTCAAGACTCAGAAGCATGCTAATCGTGTTTGAGTGAGATGGGGAAATATTTTGATTTATGTTGTGCTATTTGATAAGCTTGCATGAATTGTTAAAGCAAAAACATTATACCACTGACTAAAGGGAGATACATACATATACATGTCTAAAGAAGTTAATGTGTATATATATATATGTGTTTGTGTGTGTGTGTACATATGTATTTTTGTATTTAAATGTGTATATATGTATTACAGTCATATATACACATATAAATACATATGTACACACACATATATATATATATATTTATATATGTGTGTGTGTGTGTATATATATATATATATATATATATATATGTGTGTGTGTCTGTGTGTGTGCATTGGAGTCATTTGCAGTTAAGTAGATGAAAACATGTAAAAGCATATTTATGCAATATTCATAATTAATTTAATTTTAATTTAAGTGTTATACTGTGTATTTACTGTAAATATTTCACATTCCTAAGTTCTGCACATAGCAGAATATGTTCTAAGTATTTCTAAATAGATATTCCTATATATATATATATAGTAGTGAAGAAAAGGGATGCACTCGCCAGGATTTTCAAAGTTACCATTTAATGTAACATTTTGGGGTGTTACCCCCTTCCTCAGACAATACAAAATATTGTCTGATGAAGGGGGTAACACCCTGAAACGTTACATTAAATGGTAACTTTGAAAATCCTGGTGAGTGCATCCCTTTTCTTCACTACTATCAATACTTTGGGAGCACCCTGGGTGGATGAAATGTTAACCGTGAGTGCTGGCCTGCCTGCTGTTTATATATATATATATATATATATACCTATAAGTAATCATCTATAAATATATATATATATATATATATATATATATATATATATATATATATATATATTGTACCAAAATACCATCACTTGTATATAGAAATATGTATTTATGAATAAATAGAACATATCCTGCAATGTGTAGAACATTTGAATGTGAAATATTTATATTTTCATGTCGGGTTAGCGCACATGAGAATATGCGATCGGGCTTGCACGAGATTGGGGTGTTAGTTATTTTTCACTTTTTTGCTCCATTGACTTCTATAGGGAATTAAAGAGACATGAAACCCAAATATTTTCTTTCATGATTCATATAAAGAATACAATTTTAAACAACTTTCTAATTTACTTTTATTATCTTATTTGTTTTAATCTCTTGGTATCATTTGTTGAAGGAGCAGCAATGCACTACTGGTTTCTAACTGAACACATGGTTGAGCCAATGACAATCGGTATAAATATGCAGCTACAAATCAGCAGCTAGAACCTAGGTTCTTTGCTGCTCCTGAGCTTACATACATAAAACTTTCAGCAAAGGATAACAAGAGAAGGAAGCAAATTAAATAATAGAAGTAATTTGGAAAGTTGTTTAAAAATGTATTTGCTATCTGAATCATGAAAGAAAATTTTGGGGTTTCATGTCCCTTTAAGTTATCCTAAATTCGTCTTTGGGCGTGTCTGGTTAGGGCAAGAGCGATAACTTTTTACTTTCAACTCGTAATACCAGCACAACCCCAAGCGCTACACTTGTAATCTGGCTCTAACTGTTCTAGCAAGTGCAGCTTTCATAAACTAAATAGACAAATACAATTAATGTATTTATTTCAATATTTGTTCATTATACACAGGCCATCTATTTATTTTTCTAAAGTATAGCAATTAATATATTTTGTGTGCTTTCCTTTTGTAGACGAAAGAATGAAATCATTTACTTAAATTCTGGTTGTAACTACAAACAATAGATATAACACATAATACAGAACACAAAATTAGAAGCAGTACAATTTTTACATTCACCATTGTGGTTAACTATCATGAGACCTCAGTTCCACAAAGGTCATATTGCAGGACAGTTTGTACTGAATGTATTAGTCTCTAGTGCAGAAAGCTGCCTGTCAAAAACGGTTATGAAGTAAAATTAGAACTAGTAATTTGCATCTGAATCACTAACTGTCAGTTATGGTAATTTCATTTGCTCACTATTCATAGTGTGCCAAAACTGTAAGTTTATATCTGTACTTCTCTGTATCTGCTTAAATTAGTTACAGCCCTAGTAGAGATACTGTGCATAAAACTGTATTTATATTACTGAGTGATGCTTAGTTGTATTATTATAGTATTGTTACAATTATATATATCCATTCACATTTTAAACATAAAACTGATTCTGTGATACCCTTTCATCATGCAACTCAATCAGATTATAAATAGTTTTAAACTTCCTAAGACATGGGGGCCGCATATCAGTATTTTAGAAACCTTAAAGGGAAATGAAACCCAGTATTTTTCTTTCATGATTCAGTTAGAGCAGATGTAATTTTAAACAACTTTCCAATTTACTTCTATTATTATTAACACAATTGCTTAATTATTTTGGTATCCTTTGTCCCCTTAAGGAACACATATAAATGTATAGCTATTAATAATATATTTCCTAAATGTCCAGTGGCACATGGCTAGATTTAGGTAAGGTTGCAGGGTATTCTCTGATTTCTACCCTTCAGAGAGATTTTTGAGTTATGATCACCTCAAAGCATACATCTTTAGTTATGCTTTTTCTGGGGCTACAACAACTATGACAGACATTGCTAGTTCTGCTTCTCCTGGTACCACAATAACTTTAGCCCCTGGGTTGCCAGGAGCCCTCCCTGTTTTAAATAATGGACTTTAATGTCCCTTTAATCTAGCAAATATTTAAAATATACAGCCAAATCTGCAAAGCTGTAATGAGTAATCAAGAGACAATGGTAAAATGATAGCAGTAAAAAGTCTATGGGGCCGACTTATCAAATGGCGGGCAGACATCTCTAAATACAGACAGCATACGCATTAGATATGTGCGATTCGTTTCGGATCGATTCGGAAAATTCGGTAAATTCAGCGATTCAAATCGAACCGAATTTCCGAATTAAAATACTGCTGAATTACCAAATAAATCCGAATTACTTCGGATTTATTCGGTAAATTCGGATGGCCATGGATTACACTAGTATTGTACAGTATAAGTCTAATCCCACCTAACACTTACCAAAATTACGAACCGAACCGAACCAAATCCAGTCGAATTTAGTACATAATACTAGTCTAATCCCACCTAACACTTACCGAAAGTCTGAATTTCCGAACCGAACCGAATCGAACCGAATCCAGCCGAATTTATTCGAATCCGAATGAATCCGAAACAAAACCGAACCGAATTTACTCGAATCTGAATTAATCCGAAACAAAACCGAACCAAATTTATTCGAATCCGAATGAATCCGAAACAAATCCAAACCGAATTGATTCAAATGTTTCCGAATTCGAATCGCTCCGAACCGAAATTAAAAAAAATCCGAATCGATCCGAATCGAATTTTTCGCCATGCACATGTCTAATACGCATTTAACATTGCACAAGCATTTCTTGTGAAATGCTTGTGCAATGCCGCCACCTGCACAATTGAGACCAATTGGCCGCTAGCAGGTCATGTTAATCATCCCGAACATATCTGATCGAAATGATTGCAGTCCGCCATCTAAAAGCAGCGCTGCTTCTTAACTTCTGTTTCCGGGGAGCCGGAAGGCTTGTGGGGAATAAACAGCATCCGCTGCTTGGTAAATATACCCCTATGTATTTAATGCTGAATAGAGTGTGTGGATAAACAAGCTGGGACTTTGTAGAACAAGAGTGCAGTTCCATGTGCAGATCATGGGGGAATCAGTGTAGTTTAGAGTTAACTAAATGGAATGAGGTTCATTTTCGTTAAGGGGTTAATTTAAGGAGAGGATTAAAATATAAAGCATTCATTTTAGGGGGTAATTTAGGAGGATTAGGATAAGAGGGAATCATTTTAGATTATGATTCATTGCACTGGGGAGAGTTTAGTTGAGGGGTTATTACTTTTTTATTTTTTGCTAAAAAAATGTTTATTAACTCCTCCTTTTTTATATAAGATGACTCTTATGCAAACTCCCAGGCTTTCTTCTACACTTTGTAGATTGAATATTACCTAAGGTTAAGGAAATAGGTAGGGGTTTTTTTTTTGGAGGGAGGGGGGGTGTGTCAAAATTAAACTTTCATGATTCAGTAAGGCATTCCGTGTTTAACAACTTTCCAATTTACTTTTATTATCAAATTTGCTTTGTTCTCTTGGTATTCTTTGTTGAAAGCTAAACCTAGGTAGGCTCATATGCTAATTTCTAAGCCCTTGAAGGCCGCTTCTGATCTCAATGCATTTTGAGAGTTTTTCACAGCTAGACATTTGTGTGTTATAAATAAAAATGGTGCTCACTCCCATGGAGTTATTAATGAGTCAGCTCTGATTGGCTAAAATGCAAGACTGTCAAAATAACGGAAATAAAGGGGCAGTTTGCAGAGGCTTAGATATAAGGTAATCACAGGTAAAAAGTACATTAATACTAATAAAGGGATTATCTATCTTTTTAAACAATAACAATTCTGGAGTAGACTATCCCTTTAAACTAGATTTATAGGATGGTTTAGCCTTTGGAACCAATCGATACTATTATACAATTTTTTGTAGTTCTTTCATGAAAATACTTGTGCAAACCTATGCCGTGTTGAAATCATATGGCCATTTTTTTTTCTTATATACTATTTACTTAAAAATTTACCTTTTATACCACGTTCACTCCTGCAGCTGGAAGGACCTGTTTAGAGAGTTAATTCTCATTTGACCACCTTTTAGGTAAACTAATGGCTATTGGCTCTATCTGGGGTCCTCGTCCAGGCAGTAAATCAAGTTCAAGGCAATATGTGGTAGGAATAATCTAGTGATAGAACAATTTTCTTGCTGACATGAAAACTTCTATCTTTGTTAAATATTCCCCTTGTTCATAAGCTTTAAGCACAGACTAAAGTCACCTCAATTCATTCTTTCAAAAGAATGTATACTAAGGTTTGTCCTTTTATACAACTAAATGTTTTGACAAAAGAAACATTTTAAGCATATACCGATGCAGATTTTTTGGGAAAAGTTTAAATTTGTCATGAATTTACTTTTGTAGGTGACTAGAACAGTTTGCAAAAAAAAAATCAAGGTAGTTTTAAGCAACAATATATCCATTTATATGTTCTATTATTCCATTGGCTGCTTTTTTTCCTATCATTCATGACTGTGAAAGTCTGCATAAATGCATCTTATGTGTAATTATTCATGTTCTTAGCCAACAGTGACATCTTTAGAAATTAAATGTGGGGAGGGGACCTTCAGGAAGCCCACCACACCAATAATTTGTGAGCGGATCTGTGACAGGAGGCAGGGGACGGGTGTGCCATGGAGAGGCAGGCAGTGGAGCTGTGGCAAGAAAGCAAGGGACAACTGACATTGGGGGGCACATGGGGAGCAGCCATTATACTGCTGGGAACTAGCACCACCTAGTGACCACTGCTAACCAATCGAACCTCAGTAATCAAGTTGTATAAACACTGCATATACTTGTTGGACAGCCTAACATATTAAGAAACAATCAATTCATAGAGTTTGGAAAACAGCTTATACGGATACGAAAACAAAATAAAATAAAAAGTAAAACAAAGCAATAAAAAATTCTAAAAAATTGGCATAAACCCCCAAATTTCTTACTGAAAGACATGACTTTTTGACAAAAAAATGAATATAAAGAACACTGTCAATTTTAACATATGTTTCCTAATAATATGCAAAAATTAAATTATGAAGACAGATTTTATAGTTCATTAATTTCTAATTAGGTTTTTACTATGTGAATTTGATTAAGATTTACAAATGTTTCTCGTAACCATCTGTGAATATTGAATATGAGAAAACAAAAATAAAAAACCCTAAGTGATAAAAGCCTTGAATCTCTAGCTGAGGAAATAATTACGGGGTTTGTTGAAATTGCTAAGATATCTGTCAGTTTTTACTCAAGATTATATCAGAGAAAAAGATTATTACATCATTGAATTCTGTCTTTGAGATGTGGCATGGGGAAGACTTGTATTGTTACTGAATTAAGTTATAAGAAAATATAGTCAATAATTACAATGCCATTTCAAGAAAGGTATGATAATGCTATATGACAAATTACTGCTAAACAAATTTAAAATTTGTATTATTGTACGGATGGAGATGTTTATTTATACAGCAATACAAGCATTACTGAAGAACATGTGTTCTATAAATGGTAAAGTAAACGACAAACTCAGAAATAATAGCTGCGCATCCAGGATTGCATTTAACTGTTTGGATAGGCCCGTTTTGTAAAGCATTCAGATGAGGACAATCGGACGATTCTAAAGAAACACATGCTACATAATGTTTTTACAGATTTCATGTATCATGTGTCAAACACAGCGGCCATTTTATGCACACAAATAGATAAAGTTGCTGCTGACATTGACTAGAAGTCAAGAAAGAAAAAAAGTGTTTTATTAATTTGGATTTGTATTCTGTACTTTTTGTAGAGCATCAAATTAAAAATGTATTTTTTAAACATAGCTTTAATGTGGCATTGTATGCTAAGTAAAGTGGTTCTTGCACTGTCTGTGAGTGATGAAGTGTGAAGCAATAAACAGCTACTATTGCTTTCAAATGGCTGCTGGTCTTTTGGCGTATTTCATCTGTCTGTGAGTGGGCTGACCAAGGTGTTCCTTGTATGTGTTTAATATTTTTCTCACGATAAAATAAGCTCTTAAAGAGACAGTAAGCACCTTCAGATTTTTATAAAAAATGTTTCATTATGCATTGTGAAACATTTTTGCAATATACTTTCATTGTTTATTTTGTAATTTTTTGTGTAAATTAGCTCTCAAAATTGTGGCTTTCTACTTCTTAGACCTGTAACATAATGACTGCAAAACAATGAACTTTCTACGAACATTATGACAGTGGTTAGTCAGAAGACTCAAGCTTGAATAGGCTCATCCAAATAAGGCAAGTAGTACATAGAGTTTTGGTAATAAAAATTAATTTAACAAAAAAAAAAATGTTAATTTGTTTTAAAAATGTTTAGACTTGGCTGATATGTTATTTTACAGAAAAACAGCATGTCTTGTAATTACTAGGTGCAGTATTGCTGTTCGATTAACCTAAGCAGATCTTGCTGATCTGTAACAAAGGTTATACTTGCAATGATGTCTCAAAAAAAAACTTTAAAGTGCAAAATCTTTTTATACAAAATTAAAAGCAAATAAAAATGAATTTACACTGAATTTTTTTCATTTGTTTAAAAAGTAAAACTCATAGAGCCAGATTACAAGTGGCATGCTATTTAGTGCTTTCGCTAGCGTGCAAACGCCACCAGAAGTAAGCTTTTAGCACATGCGTATTAATGTCTGCAACATTGTCAAGAAGATTACAGCCCATGGCACTGTAGTTCATCTCCCTGGACATGGACAAAAGAGAAAAATTGATTAAAGATTGCAACAAAGGATTGCTTGAATGGTGGATAAAGAACCTCGATCAACTTCCAGACAGATTCAATTTGACCTTCAAGCACATGGTACAAATTTGTCAGCTCGCACTATATGTCGCCATCTGAATGAAAAGGGACGCTATAGTAGGAGACCCAAGAGGACCCCACTGCTGACACAGAAACATAAAAAAGCCAGATTTGAGTTTGCCAAAACTTACCTGAGGAAGCCAAAATCCTTTTGGGAGAATGTGCTGTGGACAGACGAAAAACAAAATAACAGCTTTTTGGTAAAGCTCATCATTCTGCTGTTTTCAGGGGAAAAAAAGGCTTTAAAGAAAAGAATACAATCCCTACAGTCAGACATGGTGGAGGTTCACTGATGTTTATAGGTCGCTTTGCTGCTTTAGGCATTGGATATCTTGACTGTGTGCATGGCATTATGAAATCTGAAGACTACCAAATCATTCTGTGGTGCAATGTAGGGCCCAGTGTCAGAAAGTTGTATATGTTGTATACGTATAGATATATATTTTACAAAAAAAATCATATACAGTCATGGCCAAAATATGGGCACCCCTGCATTTCTGTCAGATAATGCACCACTTCGCCCAGAAAATTGTTGCAATTACAAATGTTTAGGCATTCTCATATTTATTTATTTTGTTTGTATTGGTATGACACAAAAAAGTGGAGAAAAAAATCTGAAACATTCCACGCAAAATTCCAAAAATGGACTGGACAAAATTATTGGCACCCTCTTTTTAATATTTGGTAGCACACCCCTTGAAAAAAATAACTGAAATCATTCTCTTCCTGTAACCATCAATTAGTTTATTACACCTTTCTCCTGGAATTTTTGACCACTCTTCTTTCTTCAACTGCTCCAGGTCTCTCAAATTGGAAGGGTTCCTTTTCCCAACTGCTGTTTTGAGATCTCTACACAGGTGCTCTATGGGATTGAAATCTGGACACATTGCTGGCCAGCTCAGTACTCTCCAGTGCTTTGTCTTAAACCATTTTTGGGTGCATTTTGACATGTGCTTTGGGTCATTGTCTTGCTGTAAGACCCATGACCTCTGACAGAGACCCTACTTTCTGACAAATCAACGCGTTTCACCGGATAGGCTTTATCAAGATCTGAGTGCTGTATCCCATGTAGGGCTTTTTATTTGGTAAAGATCGTTCGTTTTTTGAGTGATGTCATCTTCGAGAGTTTTTTTACATTTTAACCAAAAATAACACCTTAAAAAAATACCACCTTTAAAATTTTAAAAACTCTGGAAGATTACATCACTCAAGAAAGACCTATCAGAATGATCTTTACCAAATAAAAAGCCCTACATGGGATACAGCACTCAGACCTTGATAAAGCCTATCCGGTGAAACGCATTGATCTGTCAGTGCTGTCTTTTACCTAAAGGAATGCACTTGAGAAGCAAATTCATCTGTTCGATTTCAACATTTCCCCCAGCCGGCTGGGTCCCAATCAGAACACAAGGTACTTACATGGGACCAGCTCTGTAGACGCGAGGAGGACTCTGAAGTGACTGGATAGAGAGCGGACTAGTTGTGAGAACAGTTTGTCCCGCTCCGACAACAATCCTAGTGCAGCCGATCCTGATAGCATGAGGAGCTTATGAGTAACATTGTTAACGTGTGGCTTGTGTGGAACTACGGACTGTTTTTAAGATTCTGGCAATTTTGGGAAATCATTGTATCTAAATACCTATATATAAACTGTAACACTTACATAAACCGAGTGTAGCTTCAGAGACTTCGAATTCTGGTATACGGCATATTATGAACATTCTCCCTTTGGTGGTTATTTGGATATCAGCTTGATCTGTTTTTATATGCACGTGCACTTTTTAGAATTTTAACTGCCTTAGATACACTTTTTGTATTGTTGCTTATACAGAACTTATTTTGCATACTTTACTGATTTATTACTACTAGGATAGCTCTGGGAGACGTCCCATATTTATGCTTTTTAATTTTATGCTCTTTGATAAATAAATATTTCCATTTTACTTCTGTTGCTATATTGTTATTGTTATATTGTTATTTTAGGGCAGAGCTTTCCAAACTTTTCATGTTGGTAACACACTTTTTAGACCTACATCATTTTGCGACACAGTAATTCAGTTGCACTAGCAAACAGGAGGTTAAACTAACTTGTTTTAAGAGATACGGACACATACATAAATTATATAATAACTAAATGTATTTACAAGTAACAGTATGTACAGTATGTGCAAGAATTAATAAAAAGTTTAATAACACCAATAGCTTCTTACTATTTTAATGGGATGTATGAGGTTGATGGGATGAACACAGTTTCTGAATATTTGTTGGAATATTAGATAAAGATATTCACATTTTTAAGCTTCCACTTCCTATCCATATATCAAGAGCAGGAGCAGCAATGCACTACTGGGAGCTAGCTGCAAAAAAAAAAAAACACTTTGACTTCTGACTTCAGCTCAGCGTTTAAGCTGCCACCCTCAGAGCTCTGTGAGCCTGACTGACTACTGCCCACATTGCAAACACACAGCTGTCCCACTCACTGACTACACATGCAGTCATGAGATGATTGAGGAGACTACACTTGCAGTCAGGAGTCAACGGGCCGCCAAAGCCGACAATGGCAATAGTTTCAGTTCCCACTGAGCTGCCCCAATAGGTTAAGATGATTTGTGACCTACTAGGTATAAATCACGTGTCAACCCCCAAAAAAATTAAATAAAAAAAAATTGTGCTGAAGCAGGGACACACCTACACACTGCCGCCGACACACTAATGTGTCACGACACACAGTTTGGAAAGCACTGTTTTAGGGGATTGCTCTTATATATATATATATATATAGGTATAGATATATACAGATATATATATATATATATCTATAGGAATATCTATTTTAAAATACTTAGAACATATTCTGCAGAACATTGGAATGTGAAATATATACAGTAAATATACAGTATGACACTTAAATATTAATATTGCATAAATATGCTTTTTCATGTTTTCATCTACTGAACTGCAAAGAGCTCCAATGCACACACACATATATATATATATATATATATATATATATATATATATATATATATATATGTCTTTATATATTTACATATGTATTTATGTGTTTATATGTGTATATATGCCTGTAAATACATATTTACACATATAAATACATATGTATACACGTATAAACATGTATATACAGGTAGCCCTCAGTTTACGCCGGGGTTAGGTTCCAGAAGGAATGGTTGTAAATCAAAACCGTTGTAAATTGAAACCCAGTTTATAATGTAAGTCAATGGGAAGTGAGGGAGTTAGGTTCCAGGCCCCTCTCAAATTTGGCATAAGTAACATCTAATACATTATTTTTAAGCTTTGAAATTAAGACTTTAAATGCTAAACAGCATTATAAACCTAATAAAATAATCACACAACACAGACGCGCGTTTCGGGACTCCGCCCGAGATACTCCTTGAGAAAGGGCGGAGTCCCGAAACGCGCGTCGGAGTGTAAGGCTGCTCACTGAACCGCTTGTCGATACAAGGACTTTGATGCAAAAAGATTACAGAAAAGAGCCGTGGTTTCATAAAGACACAAGACCGAAACAAGTGTTTGTTCTCCCGTCCGCATGAGTGGATAAAAGTCGGGGGCATCTCCAGTTATCCAAAAGGATGTGAAATCGCAAGTATTATAAAGCTAATTAACATGCATGTTCTAACTGGCCAGCTTCTATACTAACACAGGCGCAATACAGATGATTGGTAATACACCTGCTGATTTAACACACGGCTTCCATCACATTAGAGACGCTTTAATTTATTAACACCCTAATACCTGGAAAGGGTCAGAAACTGTATGCATATGTTACAACATGAACTGTTAGAATACTTACGTACCGATACCCGGGCTGAACACTACCCAACCGCAAGTGTGGTTTAAAGAGGGGAACTTGGAAAGAGCCTTGGAGTATATAGAGTATTAACATATAGTTGAATACATATGCTGGATGAACTAACGGCTTTTTGTTCTGTTTTGCACTAACCCATAAATGTGCCTATACTCATCATAAAAAGGTGTATGCTGAATAAGGGAATAATTACAGAGCTCAAAATGTTATTCAAATTTCATGTATAAGAAGATAAATTTATAATCGAAAAAGAATCTCCTTACAGCAACCATATCTGAAAAATTGCATCTAAGATTTTAAATTCAAAACCACTGTGAAAGTTTTACATGTCCAAGGGACTGTGCACCGTTTCATCTACATGAACTTTCTAAGACATTAATAGCGGTTTTTCTGAGAGCCTTGGTTGATTCTTCCAGGGACGCCTGGGTTGAATCTTATTATTTTATGAATGAAAGTAGTTTGCATGTGTGGATGGACTGAAAGTTGTGGATTCATATTATAGTATTGTAATTAGATACCTTGTAATAAATTACATTTACACTTTTGCTAAATTGAGGTGTGCTGAGTTTCATTTTTTGGTTATTTGTAGATGGTAAAATTGGAGGTTTTACTAAACTCTTGCACCCTAAAAATATATATAGAATTTTTTCTAATTTTTTCTGATAGTGGATAGAATGCTTTTGTGGTGCTGTGATTAACGATTTGTTTAATATGTAATTAAAATAAGTTAAATGAACAAAAACATTTGCTAAACAGCATTATAAACCTAATAAAATAATCACGCAACACAGACTTCACTTGCATTTTTCTGCAAACAGTTCTTTCTATGCATTCCAATCTGGACTGATTTATAGACAGGAAGATCTTGTTCCTTTGAAATCTGCTCGATAGCTAAGGTCTGGTTAAACTGATTAATTTCAGCTTGCTTGGCTTTGCTGCAACACAAGCGGACAGCTCCACCTACTGGCTATTTTAATAAATGCACTGCTTCTCAATGCTTTTCAATAGCAGTCACATGACTGGAAAAAAAGGTTGTTATTCTGAAACGGTGTAAATTGAACCGTTGTAAAACGAGGGTCACCTGTACATGTTTAGACATGTACAATATATGTATGTATCTCTATGTTAAAGCCCTTTGCAACCTTTTTGTTACCTGATGCCTCATATCTTTGAGCTCATAACTTTTTTGAGCAATATATTTTTTTTAAATAATTTTATTAGATGGTGTTATTATTAGTGTAACTGTACGTTTCAATGTATTTTTTGATGAGTTTTGTGATGCTTTTTCATTCTGCAAAACAACCAGAGCTCTGAGTTTGCTGTATCCCGACGCCCGTTAAATTCAATAGTGCTCAATCGATCGCGCTTACTTTCAACTTGTAATATGAGCGCAACATCCAATGCACGCAAAAAGCTGCGATAAAACTGATATCACTCTGAGTAACTGTTAGCGCGCCACTTGTAGTCTGGCCCAAAATGTAAAAAAAACTGCCTCTTAACTGTTTCTTAAAAGGATGCCTGAGGAAGGGACCTCAGTGTCCTGAAAGCTTGCAACTGTATCCACTATTAGTTAGCCATTAAAGGTATCACCAGTACATCACTTTTGTTATTTTCTACTTTCTTTTTATAGGCCAAATAAATGCATTTTATGTGTTAACTGCCTTGAAATATCAAAAATAAAATAGGGTATAACATGAAAATAAAAAAAAATACATTCTAATCTATTATGCTTAAAGGGCACCTGAAGTCAAAATTAATCTTTCACGATTCAGAAAAATCAATTATACTTCCATTATTAAAATATTCATATTCTTTTTTTAATGCACACTTTCTGCGGCTCCAGCATTTACTGAGCATGTGCAAAAGTGATACGTGTATGCATTTTGTGATTGGCTGATGGCTGTCACATGGTACAGGGGGCTTGTATCAAAGGAACACTCTAGTCAAAATTTATTTTTCATGATTCAAATAGGGCCTACCTAGGTAGGCTCAGATGCTAATTTCTAAGCAATTGAAGACCGCCTTTTATCTCAGTATATTTGGACAGACAGCTAGACAGCGCTAGTTTATGTGAGCCATATATATAACCTTGTGCTCACTCCTGTGGATTTTCCTAGGAGTCAGCACTGATTGGCTAAAAAGTCAAAAGAACTTAAAGGGACACTATACCGAAACATTTAAGGGTCAAATCGCCATGACTTCATTCCCACCTTACCCAATAAAGACACAGACACATATTTGGAGGTATAAGACCGTGAAGCAAGGTCGCGTTTATTAAAACCTAACCAGGCAAACTCTAAACTTATTAACTTGGGAAGCTTAAGGCTTATCTATGGGTGGCGGCATCTGAGGCTAAACTATATTCTAAGCCTATCCATAATTTAGTATATATATATATACAACCAGCGTAGTGAGGTCACCGGCCCGGATTGGTTGTTGCAATGCTCCTGCTGAGCATTGCCCTTCAGAGGCTGGCATCATCCACAAGGGGTTTCTAGGTCAGCAGGCCCGCGGGGAGAGGCGTTACAAGCTGCGACTTGCAACATCATGCCCCTCCCATTAGCTCGACCACACCCTCGCGGAAACCATAAAAATTATTTGGCCGGGACCCCGCCACGCCAGCCGATAATTTCTACTCTTATGCTAGCAAATTGCTCCATACCCTTTAGGGTCATCATTTAGGCGTAAGACGCACAACAAACACCCATGATGTGAAGTCAAAAATTACCACTTTGGACTTAAGATCAGCTAGCCTGAGTAGGCATGCCCCTGCCAAAGTCCTAACAAAACCACCCTAATGGCAGCTGTTCACTCAGTGCCGCCCCCCTTTCCTGCAAAAAATATCAAACACGTTAACAACAAGGGAGGGATGGGCAGGGAAAAAACCTTTCTCCAGCAGTTGCAGACAAGAAAGAGGAAGTATTGCAGCATCCATGCACTTTTATAACAGGTAAGAGTCCCCACCCCACATATTGCAACAATTGTTGCAAACTCACACACTGCACAGCTTTACATTTCAGTCAGGCAGCATAACCCTTAAGACGTTACATGCACAAATATGCCTTTCACTACCATAAGGGTCAAATCGCCATGACTTCATTCCCACCTTACCCAATAAAGACACAGACACATATTTGGAGGTATAAGACCGTGAAGCAAGGTCGCGTTTATTAAAACCTAACCAGGCAAACTCTAAGCTTATTAACTTGGGAAGCTTAAGGCTTATCTATGGGTGGCGGCATCTGAGGCTAAACTATATTCTAAGCCTATCCATAATTTAGTATATATATATATACAACCAGCGTAGTGAGGTCACCGGCCCGGATTGGTTGTTGCAATGCTCCTGCTGAGCATTGCCCTTCAGAGGCTGGCATCATCCACAAGGGGTTTCTAGGTCAGCAGGCCCGCGGGGAGAGGCGTTACAAGCTGCGACTTGCAACATCATGCCCCTCCCATTAGCTCGACCACACCCTCGCGGAAACCATAAAAATTATTTGGCCGGGACCCCGCCACAAGAGATACCACACCTGCCTCCCATAATGGAGCTCTTGCCGCCACACCTAGGGATAGCTAACTGACATGCCGCCTCAACGCGCCAGCTAGGTTAGCCAAAAATAGCTCTAACCCTTCTTCAGTTAAATGAACCCCGTCCGGCCTGTACAGCCGCTTGCAGTCCCCCAAGATGTTATCATGCCTGATCACAAAGCCACCTTCCTCCACGATCAACCTCCCCACATCTCTGTTCAACTTCTTCCGAATACGGTAGGCTGAACGGTGCACTCTCACATGCCGCCACTGCAAGCGCGCAATCACATTTGACCAAGCCACTCGTACCCCGGGAAACGCACTTTCAACCAACGTACATCTGATTGAATGATGTTCACCAACTCCAGCACAGGCAAACTCCCCACATCATTTCCACCCAGATGCAACACTATCAACGAAGGCCGTCCCCAACGAAGGAAGGCCTCCTCCAGGCGACCTGGCAAATCACTCCACAACATTCCCCTTTTTCCCAGCCATCTAATGGAAACCGCATCTGGACGAAATCCCAGCTGCTGGCCGCCCGGGCGCTTCAAAGCGTGAATGGCCGCCCAGTGAACGTACGAGTGGCCGACTATCCACGCTCTACACGGAGGGGCTCTTACACCTAAAATCAACAAAAATTTTCATTACTAAGTCCCCGCCCATTTTTTAATACCCACCCCTCCCCTTTTTCACTATCTACACTTTACTCTGAAGGGGTCTAATGTATGTCCTATACCGTTTGGAACTCCACCTTCCCAGTTTCTTAATTTCCCGCTCTGACGCCCCAGCCGCAGCCGCGCTGGTGGCTGCTCCAATGCGAAAGGAGTGGGGAGCGATGAGCCCAGGGTCCAAGCCGACCCTTTTAGCGGCTTCCTCCAACACCCTCCGAAACTGGAATCTGGACAGGTTAGACCCATCCGCATGAATAAAAAACTGCCTTGAACTCCCTGGCCTGTTCACCGAAAATTCAGAAGCGAGCCGGACGGGGCAACACCCCACAAAGTCCTGCTGCTGCATGGACAACCATACACCTTTCCTGTCTTGATCCGTCTTCGATCTAGGGATAAATAACAATAGCGCTTTCAAGTCAAACCTGACATGCTGCGCTTGGATACCGCAACCTACCGCCGACCTGGTTGGACTAACTATCTCGCTTACTCTCAGGGCCCCAAAGAAAGCAACCGCAAACGCCGCCCTAAACAAAGCAACCTCATACTCATCCGCGCACACTTCCGGCAGCGCTGCCAATAAGGCCCCCAGCCGCTGAATTGTAATGGGCTCTCGCCGATCTGCCGACTTAGCCTCTATCCTGCCCCAGCCTTTCATTACCTGCCTAACCAGAAACGCATTCGTCCCATCCTGGATACCCTTCCATTTAGCGAAAAAGGATAAGGCAGCTAGCCTTCCTTGCATGGATCCTTTTCTACAGCCACTTTCCTTCAAACACACCATCCACTCAAGCAACAAAGCTGGCGATCCGGATTCCACCGGAACGCCCTTACCCTTGAGGAAAACTTCCCATTCGGCCCAGTACTTGCCGTAGGTCTTCCAGGTAGCAGGTGCCAGCGACGCCTGAACCATTGAAGTCAATACGTCCCCCCTTCCGCCACCTGCCAAAGAAAGGAAGGACAAGGAGTACCAACCTCTGCTGCCCTTGGTGCCAGCTTTCTGAATGCCTCCCATTGGCCTTGCGACAACGCGTCCGCCAATACATTATCGACCCCCGGCACATGCCGCGCCGTAAAGTCGATGTTGTGCTGCAAGCACTGCAGCACCACCCACCGAAGGTAACGCACCACAATAGGGGAAGAGGCTGAAAGATTGTTGATAGCAAACACGACGCTCAAATTATCGCACCAGAATATTACATTCTGGTTTGCTAATTGTCGCCCCCATAACTCAATGGCTACGACAATAGGGAACAATTCCAGGAGAGTAAGGTTCCTAGTCCAACCCCTCTCCGTCCAGGCCACAGGCCACTCCCCGGCACTCCAGGCGCCGTTGAAGTAAGCCCCATAACCCTTTGCCCCCGCCGCATCCGTGAACAGATGCAAAGCTTGGCTAGAGGTCCTCACTTTCCTCCATAACAGGACCCCATTGAAATCCTTCAGGAACAATTCCCAGATTCTCAAGTCCTCCTTCATATCCGGAGACACCGCACATGACTTGCGGCTCCCGCTATCCCCTTTTAGAGGGCCCTCCAACCTCCTGTTGAATACTCTGCCCATCGGGATAACTTTGCATGCGAAATTGAGCAAGCCCAGTAAAGACTGCAACTCCTTTATCGCTAGCCGGTCCGCCGCCGCGGCCGAAGAAACCGCGGCCAGCATTCGCACCACCTTATCGTTTGGCAACCTGCACTGCCTTTCTAAAGTATCGATCTCGATACCCAGAAACGTCAGGCAAGTGCATGGCCCCTGGGTCTTGTCCTCTGCCAATGGGACCCCAAATTGCCCAAATAGTGTTCTCATCACCGACATGAGCCGCTCGCACTCGAGCGACCCAGCTCTACCTATCAGCAGAAAATCGTCCAAGTAATGGGCTATCCGCCCACCCCGCGCTTTTGAAAACACCGCCCAGTGCAAGAATGTGCTGAACATCTCGAAAAAGGCGCATGAAACCGAGCAACCCATTGGGAGACAACGATCCACATAGTAAGCACCCTCAAACCAGCACCCCATCAACCGAAAGGATGCCGGATGAATAGGCAACAAGCGGAAGGCCGACTCAATGTCAAGCTTTGCCAAGAGTGCCCCAACACCAGCCTGTTGCACCAAAACCATTGCTTGGTCAAACGACTGATAAAAAACTGAGCTAACCTCTGGGTTGATTGCGTCATTGACCGAATTACCTTTCGGGTATGACAAATGCTGAATCAACCGGAATTTCCCCGCTTCCTTCTTCGGCACAACCCCAAGTGGGGAAACCACCAAACCCTCCATGGGTGGCTCCCGAAAGGGGCCCACCATGCGACCTAAACTCAGTTCTTTGCCCAGTTTATCCCTCACTACGTCAGGGTAGTCATACGCTGACTTGAGGTTCCGCTTCTGACGCGCCCCAACTACCGGACCTACCACTGGAATGAGGAAACCCTCCCACAATCCGGCCAGGAGGAGATCCCCTGCCCTCCTGTCCGGGTACGCCCTGAGCCATGGCTCAAGGGCGGCCACCCTCAACGGCGTTGGTGCCCTTTGCCCCAGCAGCCCCTCTGCCGGCTCCGCGCCCCCCCCGTCTCTTTTCGTCTAGCACATTCGGTCCCTGGATGACTAGCTCCGCAGTATATGCAGGAGTGTCGAAAGGAGCAGTTCGCTCCCCGGTCACACTTCCCGTCGTTAAACCTCCAACACTCCCGCCCTTTCCTTTTGACTCCCCCCATCTGCCTACTCCCCCCGGCCCTTGCGCCTGAAGGGGGGAAGGGAGAGCGCTCCGCACCCAGACGCTGCCATAAATGCACATCCGTGGTGCCAAAGGTCAGCAAAGGGTTCCCTACCATCTTACGCCTATAATCTGCGTCATAAGACCGCCACACCCCGTCCTTATACGTCTTATGTACGAACTCGATAGTTTCCATGTATTTTAACACGTCAACCCGCATCTCAGGCTTCGCCTCCACTAGGCAAGAAGCCAAAACTCTAAAACACGTGCGCCACTCGTCCATTGTCTCCGGTCTCTTGACCTTTTTTGGACCTGAGCCGTCCTCGCTCCTCTCCTTGGCCTTATGGGCCTCCAGCGACAAATCGAAAATGTGCACATATTTGCCATCTCTAATTTTTTTGATCGTCTTAGCTTTAAGGTGAGAATGCAATGAGTGCACGCTGCAGGGGTAGGCATCTCCCTGCAGCGCCACTTTCCTGTCTGCCACCGCCAAGCTCACAGCCCCTGGCCCTACCTGCTGAACAACACCCCCTGAGCCCCCCATCTGCGCTCCCCCACCCAGAGCTAGCCTCGACTCCTGTCTCTGTTGCCCAGCTACCAACCTGCGAAGATATTTCAATACCCGTTTTTGAGGTTTAGACACTGGCCCTAAGGAGTCGTCACTCTCAGAGCCAGTGTCACTAGATGACCCACCCGCACCCTCCCCCAGCACCCCACACAATGCAATCTCACCTGCTCCTGCCGCCGCCGAGGGAAAAGCCTCCTGGCCTGGACCGGTCCTCTGAGACACTTCTCGCCTAGCATCCTGGCAAACTGCCACCACAGCATCCCCGCTAACCTGCGGAGACAAAACAGAATCGGGAGCACCAGGGATCAAGGAACGGGCACCACCCCCACCCACTACAGAACTACTTTGCAGGCCCCCCACCTGGGCCCCGGCTCCCAACTGCCCTGTTCCACCAGCCCCTGCGCTTCCCACCACAGGCCCGTGTCCACCCGCCCTCCCTCTGCCCACAACTCCCACATGACCGGGATCCACCCCCCCAGCGCTGACCTGAACTGTATGCTGCTGCCCCCCCATCCTAGATGGACCAGCGTGCGCCCCTTGGGCCAATATCGAGGCCAGCCTGAAAATTTCCCCCATCACATCCTGTTGTCCTCTCCCCAGAGGCTCATGCCCAACATGCGACCCACCAACCACCTGGTTACTGCCCACAACGGGGCCAAACTCCGGCCCACCACTTCCACTCACACTCGGCATTGCCATATCTGCCAGGCCCTCCCCGCCCCGGTGCCCCGCACCAACAGGTCCCCCAGTGCCAAAAACCCCAAGGCCCATGGATGTCCCAGCCCGCGGCTCGGGCCCGCTAATGCCAGCACCCATATGCCTACCATGCGCCCCCACAAGTGTCTCCAATTGCCAAGTGCCTGACCCCACATGCCCCCTCACCGCCGCGGCCTGTCCGGTGCTGCCCCTCCCGGATCCCCGGGCTCCCGACTCACCTTCCGCGCCTCCATCCGTCGACCTGACTCCGCCGTGCCCGAAACCGGAAATGCCGTCGCACGCACGGCGCCCGGAAGTGACGTCACTAGCGCGACTACCGGAAGTGACGTCACTCGCGCCTACCACCGACCGAAGGCCTCCACCGAGGGAAGAAGCCCCGCCCGCCGCTCCAGCCTGGACCACGCCGCCGACCGCCGGAACCCCCGCCGGACCACCGTGGACGATGCCGGACTGCTCCATACCCGCCGCGACGCCCGGACCTGCTCCCGCCGAAAGGGCCTGGATTAAGGCCACGACCGCCGCCCGTGCCGCCTCTGGGACAGGTAAGTTAGGTAAGTACCCGTCCCAAAGAGGGGCCGCAGACCCACCGGGGCCACCACTGACTGAGGGGGCACCCTGCAGGCCGTAGTGTCCGCCACCGGAAGCCACCGGGGTAGGGGGGGAACCCACTGGGCCACCAGGCGCAACCATGCGGTATAGGCCCGAAGGCCCGCCGCCTAAAGTTAGGCCCTCTTGCTCACCCTGCAACACGCGGGGTAGGCCCAAAGGCCTCCCGCTTGAAGTCGGGCCAACACCCACGCCCTGCGCAATTAGGCCCTCTGGCCTGCTCACTGACCCACGGCCCTGCGCCACGCGCCCCTGATCCGGGCCTACCCGCCCCACACCCGGCCCCCCGCCCGACTCAAGCTGCCGGGCCCTAAACACCTCCGGGAGGCCGATCGAGCCAACCGGAGAATTTTCCACCCCCCCCCGCCTCCCCCTGAACCCAACCCCGAATCCTCCAAATCTTCCCCCTGGGACCCCGGGAAAAGGGAAGGGGAGGAAGACACTCCCGAGGGCTCCCCAGAGTCCCGGGAAGGGGTGAGGCCCACCCCTTGAGAAGGGCTAGGGCCTACTACCTCACTAACCAAACTGCCACCTCTCCCCCTCACAGATACTCGCCGTGTCACTGGCGAAGACTCCCTCATCCGCTTTGGAGGAACAGACTGACGCCTAGGCCGCACCATTTTGCCAGCAAAAACAGAAAAAACCTTTCTCCAGCAGTTGCAGACAAGAAAGAGGAAGTATTCCAGCATCCATGCACTTTTATAACAGGTAAGAGTCCCCACCCCACATATTGCAACAATTGTTGCAAACTCACACACTGCACAGCTTTACATTTCAGTCAGGCAGCATAACCCTTAAGACGTTACATGCACAAATATGCCTTTCACTACCATTCTTTCATGATTAAGGTAGAGAATACAATTTTAAACAACATTCCAATTTACTTCTATTACCTAATTTGCTTCAGTCTTTAGATATACTTTAATTAAGAAATAGCAATGCACACAGTGAACCAAGCACACGAGGCATCTATGTGCAGCTACCAATCAGCAGCTACTAAGCATATCTAGATATGCTTTCCAGCAAAGAATATCAAGAGAATGAAGCAAAATAGAAAATAGAAGTAAATTAGAAAGTCGTTTATAATTGTATGCTCTTTCTAAATCGTGAAAGAAAAAAATTTGGCTTTCATGTCCCTTTAAATAAGGGGTAGTCTGCAGAGGCTTAGATACAATGTGATAACAGAGGTAAAAAGTATATTAATATAACCGGGAATGGGTAATAAAGGGATTATCTATCTTTTTAAACAATAAAAATTCTGGAGTAGACTGTCCCTTTACTTTTGAAATTTTCCAGAAAATATTTTACCGCTCATTTAAAAGTTAAAGTAAGTGCTATTGCATTATCTTTTTATTGTGTGTTTGTTAGTTATTATGTTCTACTGTAGTTAGTGATCCTTTAATTTTAGAATTTGTTTTATTTTGACTCATTTTCCTGTAATTTAAGGCTGAAAAATTTCCTGTCCTGGAAACTGAGGCCTAGATTTAGAGTTTGACGTTAGCCGTGAAAACCAGCGTTAGAGGCTCCTAACGCTGGTTTTAGGCTACCTCCGGTATTTGGAGTCACTCAAAAAAGGGTCTAACGCTCACTTTTCAGCCGCGACTTTTCCATACCGCAGATCCCCTTACGTAAATTGCGTATCCTATCTTTTCAATGGGATTTTTCTAACTCCGGTATTTAGAGTCGTGTCTGAAGTGAGCGTTAGACATCTAACGACAAAACTCCAGCCGCAGGAAAAAAGTCAGTAGTTAAGAGCTTTCTGGGCTAACGCCGGTTCATAAATCGGAATTAAGGTAGGGATAGGGATGGAAGACCTCTTCTGCCCCGCATGGATGAAGACTTCAGCCGGATCATGGACCTCTTCAGCCCCCCGCTTGGGCTTGGATCAGGACATCGGAGGAGCTCTTCTGGATCGATCGGTGAACCTGGTATGGTGAAGATAAGGTAGGAAGATCTTCAGGGGCTTAGTGTTAGGTTTATTTAAGGGGGGTTTGGGTTAGATTAGGGGTATGTGGGTGGTGGGTTGTAATGTTGGGGGGGGGTATTGTATGTTTTTTTTTACAGGCAAAAGAGCTAAACTTCTTGGGGCATGCCCCGCAAAGGGCCCTGTTCAGGGCTGGTAAGGTTAAAGAGCTTTGAACTTTAGTAATTTAGAATAGGGTAGGGCATTTTTTTATTTTGGGGGGCTTTGTTATTTTATTAGGGGGCTTAGAGTAGGTGTAATTAGTTTAAAATTGTTGTAATATTTTTCTTATGTTTGTAAATATTTTTTTATTTTTTGTAACTTAGTTCTTTTTTATTTTTTGTACTTTAGATAGTTTATTTCATTGTAGTTATTTGTAGGTATTGTATTTAATTTATTTATTGATAGTCTAGTGTTAGGTTTAATTGTAGATAATTATAGGTATTTTATTTAATTAATTTATTGATAGTGTAGTGTTAGGTTTAATTGTAACTTAGGTTAGGATTTATTTTACAGGTAATTTTGTAATTATTTTAACTATTTTAGCTATTAAATAGTTCTTAACTATTTAATAGCTATTGTACATGGTTAAAATAATTACAAAGTTGCCTGTAAAATAAATATTAATCCTAAAATAGCTATAATATAATTATAATTTATATTGTAGCTATATTAGGATTTATTTTACAGGTAAGTATTTAGCTTTAAATAGGAATAATTTATTTAATAAGAGATAATTAATTTTGTTAGATGTAAATTATATTTAACTTAGGGGGGTGTTAGTGTTAGGGTTAGACTTAGCTTTAGGGGTTAATACATTTATTAGAATAGCGGTGAGCTCCAGTCGGCAGATTAGGGGTTAATAATTGAAGTTAGGTGTCGGCGATGTTAGGGAGGGCAGATTAGGGGTTAATACTATTTATTATAGGGTTAGTGAGGCGGATTAGGGGTTAATAACTTTATTATAGTAGCGCTCAGGTCCGGTCGGCAGATTAGGGGTTAATAAGTGTAGGCAGGTGGAGGCGACGTTGTGGGGGGCAGATTAGGGGTTAATAAATATAATATAGGGGTCGGCGATGTTAGGGCAGCAGATTAGGGGTACATAGGGATAATGTAAGTAGCGGCGGTTTACGGAGCGGCAGATTAGGGGTTAATAATAATATGCAGGGGTCAGCGATAGCGGGGGCGGCAGATTAGGGGTTAATAAGTGTAAGGTTAGGGGTGTTTAGACTCGGGGTACATGTTAGAGTGTTAGGTGCAGACGTAGGAAGTGTTTCCGCATAGCAAACAATGGGGCTGCGTTAGGAGCTGAACGCGGCTTTTTTGCAGGTGTTAGGTTTTTTTTCAGCTCAAACAGCCCCATTGTTTCCTAAGGGGGAATCGTGCACGAGCACGTTTTTGAGGCTGGCCGCTTGCGTAAGCAACTCTGGTATCGAGAGTTGAAGCTGCGTTAAATATGCTCTACGCTCCTTTTTTGGAGCCTAACGCAGCCTTTATGTGGACTCTCAATACCAGAGTTATTTTTATGGTGCGGCCAGAAAAAAGCCAGCGTTAGCTTTTCGGGTCGTTACCGACAAAACTCTAAATCTAGCCGTGAGAGAGCACATGGCGGGCTTTAGAAACCAAACCTTGCCAAATATCACTTACTAATTTGTTATTTTTTCTGGTGAAGCCAAATAAGGGAAATGTTGTTAACACAATAACAGTGGCAAGCCCTGTCATCTCCAGACTCAAGTCCAGATTGGTTTCTCCAAATAGCGAATGTGGTGGGTGAACTTTGACCTAATCTGTTAAAATACCGTTCAGACTTTGCTGATGTGTTAATCTATTGTAAGAGGGCAGAACAATGTTGTAATAACAAGGTTTTCACTGTCTCTTTAAGTAAAGTAAAGCTTTTAATTTTAGGTGATAGTAGGTTTAATTCATGTTTTGTGAGTACATAACTCCCAAAGAGTATCCAGAATGGTTAAATAGTCCAGGAGATCTTGGGCTGAGCAAAAGCAAATAAGGGGTGGAGCCAAGGCCCAATAGAGTGGCATTGGATGGAATATGGAAGGGACTGGGTAAGGAGATTGAAGAGCTGATTGGTGATTAGACAGATTGGGGGAGTGGCTAAGCAGCACTTTAGAAACCCCAAACCTGAGTAGCTGTCGGAGGGACTCTGTGAGTAGATGAGGATCTGATTACAAATATTTTACACTCTAGTATCAACTAAAATAAGATGCAATATATGTAATATATATATGTCACCCCTTATTATATAACATTTATATTTTGTTGCCATGTACGTTATTGTTCTTGAAAGTAATTTGGCGTTCTGTATTTTTATTTTATTTTGCATATTTGATGCATTTCCTTATCTGTCACGCTAGTTTGTTTCAGAGCAAACATAATTAAGTTATTTGCATTTAATTGCCAAGATCTTAGAGAGCATTACCAGTGAAATAGCCCAGTTCATATGCTGTTAGGCACACAAAGCATTTGGAAAGATTATGGGGGATATCTATCAAGCTGTCAACTATGCTGCATTCGCCAGCACTAATACGCTCGCCTAACATCGCATAACATTGCGGCCGCGTATCTCAATACGCTCTCCTTATTTATGAAAAAAACAGCAAAAAGACGCACACCAAGTACGGGGCGATGAGCATCAGACTGTTGTTAAAGGGACATGAAACCCACATTTTGTCTTTCATGCTTTAGATAGAACATGCAATTTTAAACAACTTTCTAATGTACTTCTATTATCTAATTTGCTTTATTTTCTTGATATCCTTTTCTGAAAAGCATATCTAGATAGGCTCAGTAGCTGCTGATTGGCAGGTGCACATAGATGTCTCGTGTGATTGGCTCACCCATGTGCATTGTTATTGCTTCAAAAAGGATATCTAAACAATAAAGCAAATTAGATAATAGAAGTAAGCTGGAATGTTTTTTAAAATTGTATTCTCTATCTGAATAATGAAAGAAAAAAATTGGGTTTAATGTCCCTTTAACTAACAGTCATCGATCTTGCGTCTATTCGGCTTTTTCCAAACTTTATTTATACCCTGTCACAAAACGCAGCCACTATACTAAAATGTTTAACCCCTATCCCGCCGCTCCCCGACCCCGCCGCAACCTAAATAAAGTTATTAACCTCTATCCCGCCGCTCCCCAACCCTGCCGCAACATCAAGTTATTAACCCCTATCCCGCCGCTCCCCGACCCCGCCGCAACCTAAATAAATGTATTAACCCCTAAACCTCTGGCCTCCCACATCACTACCACTAACTAAACCTATTAACCCCTAAACTGTCAGCCCCCCACATCTCCAAAAAATAAATTAAGCTATCAACCCCTAAACCTAACAACCCCCTAAATTAAAATTAAAATTACAACATCCCTATCTTCAAATAAATTTAAACTTACCTGCAGAATTAAAATAAACTATATTAAACTATGAATTAACCTACCCTATTATCCTACAATTAAATTAAACTATCAATTAAATAAACTAAATTACATATTAAAGAAACCTAACCCTACTAAAATTATTTAAATATACTATTAAACATTATTAAAAGTACTAAATTACCAACAAACAAAAAAACTAAGTTACCAAAAAAAAACAGAACACTAAATTATGAAAAATAAAAAATCATATTCTCAAAAATAAAAAAGAATTACACCTAATCTAATAGCCCGATCAAAATAAAAAGCCCCCCCAAAATAAAAACCCAAGCCTACAATAAATTACCAATGGCCCTTAAAAGGGCCTTTTGTGGGGCATTGCCCCAAAGAGATCAGCTCTTTTACGTGTAAAAAAAAATACAAACACCCCCTCAACAGTAAAACCCTCCACCCAACCAAAAAAAAAACCCCAAATAAAAAAACCTATCTAAAATAACCTAAGCTTCCAATTGCCCTGAAAAGGGCATTTGTATGGGCATTGATTGCCCTTAAAAGGGCATTTAGCTCTTTTTACATGCCCAGACCCTAATATAAAAATAAAACCCACCCAAAAAAATCTTAAAAAAACCTAACAATAACCCCCGACGATCCACTTACAGTTCTTGAAGTCCCGCTTGAAGGATCCATCCAGCCGGAGAAGTCCTCATCCAAACGGCAAGAAGTCTTCATCTATAGTGCTGTATTTGTAGTGGAATATGATAATAAGGGATATTAAACTCAAAATGAAGCTTTCATGGTTAAGATAGTGCAAGACATTTGAACAAAAAACAACTTTCTAATTTGGTTCTACAATAAAATCTCTTTTAGAATACTTTGTTGAAGAGCATACCTAGGTAGGTTCAGGAGTCTGCATGTGTCTAGAGCACTATATTGCAGGAATGTTTCAATGTTACATACTTTTCAGCACTTGATAGAAGCAGTGTTTGCAACAAGAGATTGTTGCAAAACTGCTGACATATAGTATTTCAGATATATGCATTTTTTATTTCTCTTTCTGAATAATGATGAATATTTCATTTTGAATTCCATGTCCCTTTAAGCTCTGCAGTGTGTTTATAGCTTTAATTTAGAACAAAGAGAAGAAATAACCTCCACCCCTCCCTCCTGAATAGTCAGAAACTATTTTGCAAACAAGCTCAATCCTCAGGGGTCAATTTACTAATGTGCGAGCGGACATGATACAATATACGCTGTCGGCATTTATCATTGCACCAGCAGTTCTTGTGAACTGCTAGTGCAATAACACCCACTGCAGATTCACAGCCAATCGGCCGCTAGCAGGTGGTGTCAATCAACCCGATTGTATCTGATCGGGTTGATTTCTGCGTGCCGCCTCAGAGCAGGTGGACAGGTTATGGAGCAGCGGTCTTAAGACACGGGGTATCAAGCTCCATACCCCTCAATCTCATTCTTAAAGGGATATGAAACCCTACATTTAGCAACAAATCAGCAAGCACTATTCAGGTGCTGAACCAAAAATAGTCCGTCTTCTAAGCTTACATTCCTGATTTTCAAATAAAGATACCAAGAGAACGAAGAAAAATTGATAATAGGAGAACATTAGAAAGTTGCTTAAAATTGCATGCTCTATCTGAAGCATGAAAGAAAAATTTGGGGTTTAATATCCCTTTAAACTTTGTAACGGATGAAGAAGAAACCTATTTAATTGATGACAATTATTTTATAATTTGGTCACTATTATATTTCATCTAAACATATTTACAGATTTTCTATAAAAGGAAGCAGTGTAAACCTCACAGAGTTAGACATTAAGTATTTATTACACGTCTATCATGTAATTATTTTCCCTATAAATGCTTAATTTCTCAAACTATTGTAATAACTTTAGGACTTTTTTTAAACATTAGTTTTTATTGTCCTTACTACTCTGCATTAATAAATAATAAATGAAAGCTAAATTGCAACTATTTCTCATAAATGAATATTACATGGATGAATGATCAATGCAACTGAGTTTAACTGAGCAGAAAGCAATAGCATCTGTGATATAATTCATTAGTCACAAAAAGCTAAAGATTGTGCTACAGAAATCACACTTTACGCCTGAGCCCAGTAATCATACAATTAAGAAAACAGTGTTGACACTTTTCCATCAAATAGCTTTAAAATCCATGTTTTAAACATATTTTCCAGAAATATTGTTTATAGGCCTGTGCATTCGGATTATTAGTTATGAAGAAGGCACTCGCTCGTAGCCTAAAGCTCTTTTCAAAGCCAGATTTATTCCTGTGTAAGTGAAACACACTAAGATCTGTGCAAATCCAGAAAGATCTTAGCATGCTTCACTTTCCCAAGAATAAATCAATCTCCAAAAAGAGCTAAAGGTTGCAAGCTTCTGCCTTCTTCCACATTTGGATCATAATGAATGATCCGAATGCACAGGCCTAGTTGTTAATGCGTTACATGAAGATGGTAATAACTTTGGGCTAGATCCTATGTGACCTGCTGTTGATTGAGACGCATCATAGCGACAGCACTGTTGCTATCAATAGCGGTGTGCAAGCCATTATGGTTGATCTAAAAGGCCGGACTGGGAATAAAAATCAGCCCTGGAAAAATATGAAAAGCAGCCCCTATTTACCGTTGAGTTGGTAGAATGCACATTCCCCATTTTTCTCAAAGGGGATTACTAGGACATTCCTTCTCCAATATTTTTTTCCGAATTATATTATATTAGTTTGCATTAAATAAAAATGATAAATTTGATGTTATATAGCAACCCTACAACTCAATTACATCCATTAATCACCCCTTTAAATTGAAGTTTTCCAGCCCCAGCTGCTGCAGCCTACCGGGAAATCTCCTGGTATCCTGGTAGGCCAATCCGGCCCTTGATCTGTTACTTTTTATACAAGCTGCTTGAACACAATAGCAACGGAATTCTACGATTGCTGCTGTTACGTGTAGCAGCCAGCAATGTTCATGATAACTGAATACTGACTACGACTCTTAAAAGCAGTTGTACAAATGCTTTTAGCTGTAGCTCAAGATCAAAGACTCATATTTTGCTTAACCCCTTCTTTTCCTACTCAGGCAGGCTGTAAAAGAAAGTATAAACAGTAAAATAGAGTACAGTAACCAATGAGAGCACAGCATGAGTGGTCAGAGCATTAATGGACCAATCATGTAAGTGAGTTAACCTGTTTCTTGTTGCCCATATAAAAGTTACATTCAACTCACCACTTTGCTGGGTTGCTACTATATGCTATTATTGCTGTAGTTATTTTATTATATTATTTATCCATTCTTGTTACTTTTTTTTTACTTTTTTATTTTCTTTTCTATTTTTTTTTTTTGCCTATTTTGTTTTACACACAATAACTGGCAAACTGTTTCAGTTAATGTATTTCAGTCATTTTTGGTTTCTTCTTTTCACCTCTCCATCACAAGTTTTATGCTTCCTGTTTCTGCATCATTGCATTGTTTCTTGGCCCCTTCATTTCCTCACTTCTCAGATATACTCAAAGGGACAGTTACATTTCATGAGTCAGAAAGAACATGTCATTTTAAAACAACTTTCCAATTTACTTCTATTAAAAATGTAGTTTTTTTCTTTTGGTATATTGCAATTAAAAGCATATCTAGGTAGGCTCTGGAGCAGCAATGCACTACTGGGAGTTAGCAGCTGATTGGTGGCTGCACATATATGCCGCCTCTAACACATTTCTTAATCCATATGTGGTGGTAGAATTAATGCAAAGAGCCATAAACCATCTAGGGAAAATATTGCACTTTTTCCTGAATAGAAATGCACTATCCTTCAGTGAATTGATCCCAAATTATCAGATTATGCCACTAATTAATTAGCCCCCAAAGATGATGAGGTTTTTTGGGAGACCAAGACTTTAAAGAGTTAAGTAAATATTTTAAGTAAATGTCCTCAATAAAGTTAAAAGGCTTAACGCTTCTGCTCCAGTAAGCTTTTAGCACGCATCAGGTTGCGCTCGTATTATGAATTGAAAGTAAACGTTTTCATAAAAGTTTTTGCTTGCGCGCTATCACGATGTGCATAAAAAGCTGAAATTATAATATTGCGTGTGGGTTCAAGTATTCTACCAAAGAAGTCAATGGAGCAAAAAAGTGGGGAAAAACCTAACACCTAACTCTCACGCAAAACCGATCGCATATTTTCATGTGCACTTACCATACATGAAAATATGAATATTTCACATTCCAATGTTCTTCACATAAAAAATTCTTCTATTTATTCATAAATAAATATTTTTACATATATATGATGTTTTTTGTACAATATACAGTATGGACCTATATACAATATGTATGTACAGTATATATATATATATATATATATATATATATATATATATATATATATTATTTATCAATACATAAAACATATTCTGGTATGTGCAGAACATTGAAATGACACATTTTTACAGTAAATACATAGTTAAAGGGATATGAAACCCAAATTGTTTCTTTAACCCCTTAACGACGCATGTCGTACAGGGTACGTCGCACACAACCTGGTCTTTAAAGACCAGCGACGTACCCTGTACGACATTAGGGGTTTTTAGAGGCTAGAAGCGATCCTGCTCGCTTCCAGCTGCTTTCCGGTTATTGCAGTGATGCCTCGATATCGAGGCATCCTGCAATAACACCCCTTGGCCATCCGATGCAGAGAGAGCCACTCTGTGGCCCTCTCTGCACCGGACATCGATGGCCTGTATCGTTGGTGGGTGGGAGCTTACGTGGGAGGCGGGTAGGCGGCCATCGATGGGCCATATGACGTCGAGGGGGGCGGGATCATGGCCGTGATTGTCGGGGGCGCGCACACAGGAGGGCGGGCGGTGCACGGGGTGGAAGCGGTGGGAACGGCTACACTACAGAAAATTTAAAAAAAAAAGTGGGATAGAGTGGGCAAAAAAAATCAATTTTAAAAATACATCTAAGGGATCTGGGAGGTTGCTCTTTGGCTGGGGGGAAGCTACACTACAGAAAAAAAATAATAAAATATAAAAAAGCAGTTTTATTTAGTAAACTGGGTACTGGCAGACAGCTGCCAGTACCCAAGATGGCTACCAATAAGGTAGAGGCAGGAGGGTTAGAGAACTGTTTGGGGGGATCAGGGAGGTTGGGGGCTAAGGGGGGAATCCTACACATCAGCATATGTAAATATGCTAAAAAAATATATATTTTTTTAAATACCTTTTATTTTAGTACTGGCAGACTTTCTGCCAGTACTTAAGATGGTGGGGACAATTGTGGGGTGGGGGAGGGAAGAGAGCTGTTTGGGAGGGATCAGAGGGTGTGATGTGTCAGGTGGGAGGCTGATCCCTACATTAAAGCTAAAATTAACCCTGCAAGCTCCCTACAAGCTACCTAATTAACCCCTTCACTGCTAGACATAATTCACGTGTGATGCGCAGCGGTATTTAGTGGCCTTCTAATTACCAAAAAGCAACGGCAAAGCCATATATGTCTGCTATTTCTGAACAAAGGGGATCCCAGAGAAGCATTTACAACCATTTGTGCCATAATTGCACAAGCTGTTTGCAAATAATTTCAGTGAGACCTAAAGTTTGTGAAAAAAATTGTGAAAAAGTGAACGTTTTTTTTTTATTTGATCGCATTTAGCGGGGAAATGGTGGCATGAAATATACCAAAATGGGCCTAAATCAATACTTTGGGTTGTCTACTACACTACACTAAAGTTAAAATTAACCCTACAAGCTCCCTACAAGCTCCCTAATTAACCCCTTCACTGCTGGGCATAATACACGTGTGGTGCGCAGTGGCATTTAGCGGCCTTCTAATTACCAAAAAGCAATGCCAAAGCCATATATGTCTGCTATTTCTGAACAAAGGGGATCCCAGAGAAGCGTTTACAACTATTTATGCCCTAATTGCACAAGTTGTTTGCAAATAATTTCAGTGAGAAACCTAAAGTTTGTGAAAAAATTTGTGAAAAAGTGAACAATTTTTTTTATTTGAGCTTATTTGGCGGTGAAATGGTGGCATGAAATATACCAAAATGGGCCTAGATCAATACTTTGGGATGTCTTCTAAAAAAAAATATATACATGTCAAGGGATATTCAGGGATTCCTGGAAGATATCAGTGTCCCAATGTAACTAGCGCTAATTTTGAAAAAAAGTGATTTTGAAAAAGCAAAGTGCTACTTGTACTTATTGCCCTATAACTTGCAAAAAAAGCAAAGAACATGTAAACATTGGGTATTTCTAAACTCAGGACAAAATTTAGAAACTATTTAGCATGGGTGTTTTTTGGTGGTTGTAGATGTGTAACAGATTTTGGGGGTCAAAGTTATCATTTTTTTTAAAGTAAAATATAAGATATGATGAAAATAATGGTATCTTTAGAAAGTCCATTTAATGGTGAGAAAAACGGTATATAATATGTGTGGGTACAGTAAATGAGTAAGAGGAAAATTACAGCTAAACACAAACACTGCAGAAATGTAAAAATAGCCATGGTCCTTAAGGGAAAGAAATTGAAAAATGGTCTTGTCCTTAAGGGGTTAATGATTCAGATAGAGCATGCAATTTTAAACAACTTTCTATTTTACTCCTATTATCATTTTTTCATCATTCTCTTAGTATCTTTATTTTAATAGCAGGAATGTAAGTTTAGAAGCCGGACCATTTTTGGTTCAGCACCTGGTTATCGCTTGCTGATTGATGGCTAACTGTAGCGCTACCGAGAGTGCTGAACCAAAACTAGGCCGGCCCCTATACTTACATTCTACATTCCTGGTTTTTCAATAAACATACCAAGAGAATGTAGAAAAAATTCTAAGAGTAAATTAGAATGTTGCTTAAAATTGCATGCTCTATCTTAATCATGAAAGAAAAAAAATGGGTTTAATATCCCTTTAAAACCTTTATTAAAAAAAGAATATTGCATAAATATGCTTTTATTTTTAAATCTACTTAAGTGCAAAGGGATCCAATGCACTTGTAAATACATATATACACATATAAATACATAAATACATATGTACAAATATATATATATACAGTGTGTATATATATATATATATATATATATATATATATATATATATATATATATATATATATGTATGTGTGTGTGTGTGTAGATATATATATATATATATATATATATACTGATTAAAACTATGATGGAGATAAAAGTATAAGATTAAAATCCTCCATATTGCAAAGGTAAATCAATATAAATGATTGCACAGGCAATTAGCACATCTAGGCAAATATCCCTGCTTGCCTTTACCCAGTAAAACTCCTTTTACATTGTTACAAATGCACAAGAAGATTCTGGGTAGATATGCAAATTAGATATGCAACATCTCAAACTTTTTGCTTTAAATACTGTGACCTAGATTTGGAGTTTGGCGTTAGCCATGAAAACCAGCGTTAGAGGCTCCTAACGCTGGTTTTAGGCTACCGCCGGTATTTGGAGTCACTCAAAATAGGGTCTAACGCTCACTTTTCAGCCGCGACTTTTCCATACCGCAGATCCCCTTACGTCAATTGCGTATCCTATCTTTTCAATGGGATTTTTCTAACTCCGGTATTTAGAGTCGTTTCTGAAGTGAGCGTTAGACATCTAACGACAAAACTACAGCCGCAGGAAAAAAGTCAGTAGTTAAGAGCTTTCTGGGCTAACGCCGGTTTCTAAAGCTCTTAACTACTGTACTCTAAAGTACACTAACACCCATAAACTACCTATGTACCCCTAAACCGAGGTCTCCCCACATCGCCGACACTCGAATAAATTTTTTTAACCCCTAATCTGCCGACCGCCACCTACGTTATCCTTATGTACCCCTAATCTGCTCCCCCTAACACCGCCGACCCCTGTATTATATTTATTAACCCCTAATCTGCCCCCCTCAACGTTGCCTCCATCTGCCTACACTTATTAACCCCTAATCTGCCGACCGCAAAGCGCCGCCACCTACGTTATCCTTATGTACCCCTAATCTGCTGCCCCTAACACCGCCGACCCCTATATTATGTTTATTAACCCCTAATCTGCCCCCCTCAACGTCGCCTCCACCTGCCTACACTTATTAACCCCTAATCTGCCGACCGGACCTGAGCGCTACTATAATAAAGTTATTAACCCCTAATCCGCCTCACTAACCCTATAATAAATAGTATTAACCCCTAATCTGCCCTCCCTAATATCGCCGACACCTAACTTCAATTATTAACCCCTAATCTGCCGACTGGAGCTCACCGCTACTCTAATAAATGTATTAACCCCTAAAGCTAAGTCTAACCCTAACACTAACACCCCCCTAAATTAAATATAATTTACATCTAACGAAATTAATTAACTCTTATTAAATAAATTATTCCTATTTAAAGCTAAATACTTACCTGTAAAATAAATCCTAATATAGCTACAATATAAATTATAATTATATTATAGCTATTTTAGGATTTATATTTATTTTACAGGTAACTTTGTATTTATTTTAACCAGGTACAATAGCTATTAAATAGTTAAGAACTATTTAATAGCTTAAATAGTTAAAATAATTACAAAATTACCTGTAAAATAAATACTAACCTAAGTTACAATTAAACCTAACACTACACTATCAATAAATTAATTAAATACAATTCCTACAAATAAATACAATTAAATAAACTAGCTAAAGTACAAAAAATAAAAAAGAACTAAGTTACAAAAAATAAAAAAATATTTACAAACGTAAGAAAAATATTACAACAATTTTAAACTAATTACACCTACTCTAAGCCCCCTAATAAAATAACAAAGCCCCCCAAAATAAAAAAATGCCCTACCCTATTCTAAATCACTAAAGTTCAAAGCTCTTTAACCTTACCAGCCCTGAACAGGGCCCTTTGCGGGGCATGCCCCAAAGAATTCAGCTCTTTTGCCTGTAAAAAAAAACATACAATACCCCCCCCCCAACATTACAACCCACCACCCACATACCCCTAATCTAACCCAAACCCCCCTTAAATAAACCTAACACTAAGCCCCTGAAGATCTTCCTACCTTATCTTCACCCTGCCAGGTTCACCGATCCGTCCTGAAGAGCTCCTCCGATGTCCAGATCCAAGCCCAAGCGGGGGGCTGAAGAGGTCCATGATCCGGCTGAAGTCTTCATCCAAGCGGGAGCTGAAGAGGTCCATGATCCGGATGAAGTCTTCTATCAACGGCATCTTCAATCTTCTTTCTTCCGGATCCATCTTGCAGACCTCCGACGCGGAACATCCTCTTCTCCCGAAGCCTACTAGCCGAATGATGGTTCCTTTAAGGGACGTCATCCAAGATGGCGTCCCTCGAATTCCGATTGGCTGATAGGATTCTATCAGCCAATCGGAATTAAGGTAGGAATATTCTGATTGGCTGATGGAATCAGCCAATCAGAATCAAGTTCAATCCGATTGGCTGATCCAATCAGCCAATCAGAATTAGCTCGCATTCTATTGGCTGATCGGAACAGCCAATAGAATGCGAGCTCAATCTGATTGGCTGATTGGATCAGCCAATCGGATTGAACTTGATTCTGATTGGCTGATTCCATTAGCCAATCAGAATATTCCTACCTTAATTCCGATTGGCTGATAGAATCCTATCAGCCAATCGGAATTCGAGGGACGCCATCTTGGATGACGTCCCTTAAAGGAACCGTCATTCGGGTAGTAGGCGTTGGGAGAAGAGGATGTTCCGCGTCGGAGGTCTGCAAGATGGATCCGGAAGAAAGAAGATTGAAGATGCCGTTGATAGAAGACTTCATCCGGATCATGGACCTCTTCAGCTCCCGCTTGGATGAAGACTTCAGCCGGATCATGGACCTCTTCAGCTGCCGCTTGGATGAAGACTTCAGCCGGATCATGGACTTCTTCAGCCCCCCGCTTGGGCTTGGATCAGGACATCGGAGGAGCTCTTCAGGACGGATCGGTGAACCTGGCAGGGTGAAGATAAGGTAGGAAGATCTTCAGGGGCTTAGTGTTAGGTTTATTTAAGGGGGATTTGGGTTAGATTAGGGGTATGTGGGTGGTGGGTTGTAATGTTGGGGGGGGGTATTGTATGTTTTTTTTTACAGGCAAAAGAGCTGAATTCTTTGGGGCATACCCCGCAAAGGGCCCTGTTCAGGGCTGGTAAGGTAAAAGAGCTTTGAACTTTTGTCATTTAGAATAGGGTAGGGCATTTTTTTATTTTGGGGGGCTTTGTTATTTTATTAGGGGGCTTAGAGTAGGTGTAATTAGTTTAAAATTGTTGTAATATTTTTCTTATGTTTGTAAATATTTTTTTATTTTTTGTAACTTAGTTCTTTTTTATTTTTTGTACTTTAGCTAGTTTATTTAATTGTATTTATTTGTAGGAATTGTATTTAATTAATTTATTGATAGTGTAGTGTTAGGTTAATTGTAGGTAATTGTAGGTAGTTTATTTAATTAATTTATTGATAGTGTAGTGTTAGGTTTAATTGTAACTTAGGTTAGGATTTATTTTACAGGTAAATTTGTAATTATTTTAACTATTTTAGCTATTAAATAGTTCTTAACTATTTAATAGCTATTGTACCTGGTTAAAATAAATACAAAGTTACCTGTAAAATAAATATAAATCTTAAAATAGCTATAATATAATTATAATTTATAGTTTAGCTATATTAGGATTTATTTTACAGGTAAGTATTTATCTTTAAATAGGAATAATTTATTTAATAAGAGTTAATTAATTTCGTTAGATGTAAATTATATTTAACTTAGGGGGGTGTTAGTGTTAGAGTTAGACTTAGCTTTAGGGGTTAATACATTTATTAGAATAGCGGTGAGCTCCAGTCGGCAGATTTGGGGTTAATAATTGAAGTTAGGTGTCGGCGATGTTAGGGAGGGCAGATTAGGGGTTAATACTATTTATTATAGGGTTAGTGAGGCGGATTAGGGGTTAATAACTTTATTATAGTAGCGCTCAGGTCCGGTCGGCAGATTAGGGGTTAATAAGTTTAGGCAGGTGGAGGCGACGTTGTGGGGGGCAGATTAGGGGTTAATAAATATAATATAGGGGTCGGCGATGTTAGGGCAGCAGATTAGGGGTACATAGGGATAATGTAAGTAGCGGCGGTTTACGGAGCGGCAGATTAGGGGTTAATAATAATATGCAGGGGTCAGCGATAGCGGGGGCGGCAGATCAGGGGTTAATAAGTGTAAGGTTAGGGGTGTTTAGACTCGGGGTACATGTTAGAGTGTTAGGTGCAGACGTAGGAAGTGTTACCGCATAGCAAACAATGGGGCTGTGTTAGGAGCTGAACGCAGCTTTTTTGCAGGTGTTAGGTTTTTTTTCAGCTCAAACAGCTCCATTGTTTCCTATGGGGGAATCGTGCACGAGCACGTTTTTGAGGCTGGCCGCTTGCGTAAGCACCTCTGGTATCGAGAGTTGAAGCTTCGTTAAAAATGCTCTACGCTCCTTTTTTGGAGCCTAACGCAGCCTTTATGTGGACTCGTTACCGACAAAACTCCAAATCTAGCCGTGTGTTAACACACAGCAGTCCCCTAATGGGGTGAGTGCAGCAAATACAAAAATCACTACTAGACAGCTGTTTTGTTCTTATTAGAACTCATTAGTAGTAGTTAGATTTCTGATTGCTGCTAAGTAAAGCTCATTCCAGGGCAAAATCAAAATTAATTAAAATTATGGTGGAGATAAAAGTATGGGATTAAAATCCTCCACTTCGCAAAAGTAAATCAATAGAAATTATTGCACACCTAGTCAAGTATCCCTGTTTGCCTTTATCTAGTAATCCACAAGAGGATTCTGGGTAAAATATGAAAATTAGATATGCAACATCTCAAACTTTTTGCTTTAAATACTGTGTTAAAGGGACAGTCAACACCAGAATTTTTGTTGTTTAAAAACATAGATAATCCATTTATTACCCATTCCCCAGTTTTGCAAAACCAACACAGTTATATTAATACACTTTTTACTTCTGTGACTAACTTGTATCTAAGCATCTTCTGACCACCCCTAATCACATGACTTTTAGTTATTAATAACTTATTATCTATTGACTTGCATTTTAGCCAATTAGTGCAGTGTCTGCCACTAGCCACAGGCGTTATCACAATGCTATCTATATGGCTTACATGAGCTAGCTCTCCCCTGCTGTGAAAAGCAAATAAAAAAAGAGGAGGACTTCAAGGGCTTAGAAATTATCATATGAGCCTTCCTAAATTTGCTTTCAACTAAGAATACCAAGAGAACAAAGCAAAATTGTTGATAAAAGTAAATTGGAAAGTTGCTTAAAATTACATGCCATATTTGAAAAATGAAAGTTTTTTTTGGACTTGACTGTCCCTTTAACACACAGCAGTCCCCTAATGGTGTCATACATACATAAACCCCTTATCGCTCGCACACATATGTTTGCACACCACTTGAATCTAGCCCAAAATGTTTTATCCACATTCAAGTGTCAAATTCAAGTGTTTTTGCAAGGACATGAAAAGGTTGGTATATCAAATGATATTGCTTCAAAAAACATTCTTACACCTATAATCTAACTGGCTCTTTCTTCTACCACATAAGATCATGCTCTGCCAACTTCGGAGGTTTTCCATGGAGCATATTAACTATCTTTAATCCCAAATGAACACATATTACTTCACTTACAAGCTGTTAAATTCTTATAGATTTTGTTTCTATCCCCTCTTAAATTCACCCTCAGAGTCAGTTCCCATAACATTTTTCATTTCTGACCATTGCTTTTTACACATAGAACTTTCTAATCCCCTTTACAAATAAGATTTGTAAATGGTTCCTTGCCTGTAAAATAGTTTATTAAGCAACATGATCGATTAAATAGACAAAAGTCTTCTAATGAACTAAGACACTCTTCTTTCAAATCACTGTTCTTTTACTTAAAAATGTAGGTTGTATTGCCAATGCAGTCTGATCACATTTCCACACAATCTTGTGTTTTCCTGTGATTTCTTATTAATACCCTAATACCGTAAAGGGACACTAAAGTCAAAATAAACTTTAATGATTCAGATAGAGCATGCAATTTTAAGACTTTCCAATTTACTTCCAATATCACATTTTGCACCATCATTTTATACGCACACTTTCTACAGCAAGAGCTCCTACTGAGCATGTGCAAAAGCTCACAGGTCATACGTATACTAGTCTGAGATTGGCTGATATCTTTCACATAATACAAGGGGCCGGAAAATGGCAGAAAAAAATAAATTTGGCAGAAAAAAATCTACTTCTTATTCAAAATTCAGAGAGTGTTATTGCATTGTCTTTTTAATATGCACTTGTTAATTTTGCATTTCTACTGTACTTAGTTGTTGTTTAAGTCTTCCCTAAGCCACAATAAAAAAATATAGAAAATTATCTCCTTTTCAAAACAGTCTCTTTTTCCTATAAGATGTCTGGCTCAGATCATAAGGTTATTCTATCTAATCCTTAATTCAATCCATTTTTCCTTCTTCCCTTTATTATTGTGACCATTTAATGTTTAAAAATGAAATACCTTCACAAATAATGATCTTACTACTAAAATATATCCTTATCATCCAAGGCAAAGGAAGGACTCCACTGGTGGTTATACAACAAAGAAACTCGGAACTGCGAAGCCAAATTTGTGAAATCACCAGATTGAATTATATAGAAGAATGCCAGCACAACTGGTTGGGGCAGTTGCTGTAGATTAAACATCAAAACTGAAGCAAATGATCAGATTAAGAAAGACTTTTATATATTAAATGTCTAGAACTACTAACATGCAGTGAAGAGTTTTTCCAACAACAAAGATCCTCTCTTCACACTTTACATGGACAACATTTCAGTGGGCTGCTATCTGAATCATCTTGGTTGTACCAAATAAAAAATTATTTCCATTAATACAAAAAAAAAAAAAATGTATACACGGTTTGAATCACAACATTTTGATTTAAGCAGTATATCTTTCAGAACTAAAAATTACAGCAGCAGATTGGGGTTCTCACTACCTTCAACAGCTTCTGGGACTCAGTGGCCCATTGGCCTGTTTCCTTCCTTCTAGCTTGAACCTGCAGCTGGTGTCCAGATCTGGAGGCTCTAGCCATAAACACATTTCTTAAAGTATTACTCACCAATAGATATTACACCTTTTCACCCTTTTGCAATGTTTCCCTGAACTTTAGCTACTATTCAGAGGAACTTAACCTCTCTTGCTTTGATCACTCCATCTCATATTTGGCTTCCTAATATTCTTACTTTAAAACAACGTTCAGCTTAATTAGTTGCCCTTATTTGCTTGAAGTTGAATTCCTGCAAAAGTGTTTTTGATGTTCAATGCAATTGATTAAAATAATAAAATGTTTTCTCATCAAGGTCTTATTTTTCAAATGTTCTGAAGAACTAAATACTAGTCCTCTAGTATTTTTAACCCTTCGTTTGATGAGCAACCTTATCTTTGTGTTGTTCTTTGTCTAAAACTTCAAGGTTTACATTTTATTCATTATACCAACTTCTTATTCCTTGTTTGCTTCTTCACATTCCAGTTCCTTCCACCTCTGTAGCCAGATGGGTTAAATGTTTAGTGTTTTCAGTCCATTCGATCAGAGGTGATTACAAGATATTTTGAAAGCAGCCACTTGGTGCTTAGATTTTACCTTTCATCAATTTTATTTCAACCTTTTTTTCTAATATTCCTCTTGGTTTGTTTCCTTTTTTTGTTCCCTCGGATTGTGTATTAAAATTCAGATTATCCCAAATACATGAAGAAAAAATATAGTTTTTACTAAAGACACAAATTCAGCCATTTCATGTAAAATAAACTATTAAAGTACAGACCTAGTTCCACTGAATATTTTAATAACAATTATTTACAAGCTGTTATAATTTTATGGGCAATATTGATATAAAATTAATTAAAAAGCAAAATCATTTTCTCTACTTGCTTATCATAAAATCATCATTTATCTGATTTAATCCATAAGAGTACATACATACATAAAGGGAAGCACCAGCTCAATAACTTGTTAGCTTGTTCTATGGTGATTTACCACCTGGATGCAGCTTCTTTTAGCCCAATAATGCTTGTAGAAGAGAAGAACCTCCCTGAAGTATATAAACAGTTAAGGATCATCGCCCTCTGAGACCAGTGTTCAAACTTAATGTCTGAATGGGTCCTAGCTTCCAGAGACTCCCCATGGCTACATCAAGAATTCAAAATAAAGAAAACTTTATTTTGACAAACAGCAAAATAAAGTTTTCTACTTCCTAAAGAGAGTGCAACTGCCACTGTTATTTTGAACTTTCTTTAAAGATATCAATCTAATCCACCTAACAAGATCAGTCCAGTCCCAAAATACCAGGCAATCTCTATCTGAACAAGGAACATGGCTACCCCAGACAATCGTTACGGCCTTCATTGGGCCTCATTAGTGAGGTACAGCCATATTCTTCTAAGCACACTAAGCAAGGAGTGCACATCTGGTTTCCCCTTTTCCCCTTATGAAGACTAAATAAATACAGAAAGAGAAGCACACTATCAGTAACAAAACCCAGCTCAATGACTTGTTATGGTAGACAAAGGGTACAACACCTTCAAGAACGACAAACACCCATATTCAGACAACATGAGGGCTGATGATATAAGGTTAAAACATCCATTTTAATGGTTATACATGGTAAAAGTTTGCAAAGGCACAGTGAGCACAGACCTGATTAAAGCTGACACGTTTCCTGCCACACTCGGCACTTCATCAGAGCTAACAAACAGGTGCATGATAATTCTTTTAAATACCTGTTGGAGGTATTTACCCTCCTCCTCCAGGTGCATAATACATTTCAAATCTTTAACAACAATAAAGAACTACAATACACACATATTCTTCTGCAAAACTTATTATGGGAAATCTGTGTTAACTTGAACTAGCATAATACATTGTGAACACCAAAAGGCTGTGTAATATCAGATGAGGACAGAGAGTTCCGTACAGACCCAGTTCCATATAGATCCAGTATCAATGCAAATATTTACATGTAAACATGTGTCAAGTTTCTTACTTTGATTGTTACATATAAAATTACAGTAATTAGATCAATTGGGACCCAAATATATTGTATTCCACCTATATATGTGAAAAGATAAAAACAAAGCACAACTCCCGGGAGACAACGATTCCTCTAAATCAAAATGAATGAGTAAATAGAAACAAAAGTATAACAAGAGAATCAGTTAAGCAAAAAACCACAGTAAACTCACTTTGTAAATAACGGCTACAGAACAAAAGATATAATCTCCAGGTAGATAACAAAAATTACAGCTCTCAGAATCATTAATTAGAAGTACACACGCCAATTCACGTAGTATGTAGCTAACCCCTCAAACCATATCTTATCAGGTATATAAGTCAAATGCCACCATATATAAATTGGTATGGGAACAGAACTATGTATGTGATAAGTGTGTGTACAGTTTAGAAGAAATGTTAACTGGCACTACACACGTTTAAGATACATTGTAGACTCTTTACCATCTTATACACGAGATACAATGCACCTACTTAACAAAATCAATGAGATCAATATTGAAACTAACTCTGTATTGGTGTCATGTGATGTTGAATCGCTTTACACCAGTATAAAAACACACTGGGGGTGTAAAGCGGTGTCATACTACTTAAACAAAAACACCAATATGAGTGAGGAGGTTAAAGAATTTCTGCTGAATATGATAGAATTTATATTAACCCACAACTTTTTCGTATTCGATGATAAATTCTATTTGCAGATATGTGGGACGGCCATGGGCACTTCGTGTGCCCCGACATATGCGAATATATATCTGGGCTGGTGGGAAGAAACAGTAGTGTTTAATGAAAATCTAAAACACTTCATTCAACATGTCTCCCACTGGTCCAGATATATAGATGATATTCTATTCATATGGAATGGCCCTGAAAACCTCCTCATAGATTTCATAGATACTCTGAATGATAATCCTTTTGGATTATATTTAACATCTACTATACAAAAATCAAAAGTAAAATTTCTAGATCTTACTATCCACAAGAAAGGCAACTTAATTGAAAATAATGCATATAGAAAGCCCACGTCTACTAACAATATACTACATGCAAGCAGTTACCACCATCCTGCCACAATTAAAGGGTTACCCATGGGAGAATATACACGCCTACGTAGAAATTGTAGTACACTAGATAGTTTCAAAAAAGCTGCACACGATCTAAGAAAAAGACTACTTGAAAGAGGCTATTCTAGAAAATCATTGGCTAAAGCCTATAACAGAGCACTGCTAAAGGATAGGAGAGAGTTATTAACCCCGAAAGTTAAAGAGAATAATACTCCCCTGCGATGTATCACTACATATTCCACACAAAGTGACCAAATTACCAACATTTTAAAACAGCATTGGCATGTCCTTACCAGAGACGAACTATTGAAACCATTGCTACCAGATAGACCTCTATTAACGTATAGGCGAGCTAGCAATATCAAAGATACACTCATAACAAGCCATTATGACAGAAATGCTAAAAAATCACCTATTTATGAAGGCTCTATCGCGTGTGGGCATTGCTCAGTATGCCAGCATATGGTTAAAAAACAAACAATAGTCGATAGATTTGGGAATACGTGTAAAATCAGACAACATATCAACTGCCAGAGTACTAATGTCATCTATTGTATCTCTTGTAGCTGTAATTTATTTTATGTTGGTATGACAACAAGAAGTATGGGAACACGTATTACAGAACATCTCAGTAATATAAGGACTGCCCAGAGGGATGTGGATAAACATAAACAAATTACAAGTGTCGCAAGACACTTTCTTCATGCCCATAATGGGAAGACCAATGCTTTAAGATGTTGGGGCTTGGAACGACTCAAGCCTGGAATAAGAGGGGGAAGTACTGAGAATAAATTATTACAGATGGAAACTAAGTGGGTTTTCAATCTGAATACCGTCATACCCAATGGTATGAATGAGTATAATAATTATTGGGTGTATATCTAATTGGGTTACCCTAAGATAACCATTTGCCCCTTCTGAATTATGGCAACCTAGTCCACTATGGGTATGCTTGTATCTTTTTGACAGAAAACCCATAATGGCAACACATAATGCATATGTCAGTCACAACACATTATATATACTTTTTAAAAACGGAATTTATGATCATAGCAAACATATACCTTATTTTCCCACATACATACATAGTCTATTGAAAGTAAATGTAATAATTTTAATATTGCCATGATTGAACCATTATTACTTATATAGTTATGAGGATAATTGTGAGCATACATTCTTTCATATGACTGTATAAAGTAGGAAACAATTTGTTTAGCTTTGATCAATATTCTATCACAAATAAGTTATAATGTTGTATACTGACACCATTGCATATGAATACGATCACAGTCTTAATATTTACCATCTAACCTGAAACCCAATTCAAATTCACACACACAATATGCCACACTTATAACAATATAAAGTACTCAGGAATCAAACACGTAATTCCGATTTGGGATATTATCCTGGGGATATTATCAGTGTGTATAGATGGATCAGTGTTTAGTTTGGTCTCTTTTCTGTTAAGATAATCACACCGGGGTATTATACAATTGTAATATTGCCATAACGTTGGAAACAACACTTACTTACTTTGACTACATAGGATATATCTTACACAATAAGGTATTGCTCAATTACATAGTGTTGAAGGATACTAAACACTGTTCTATATACATGGTAACTAACCTTATTGAACATAGTGTCAGTCCAACACAAACCACTGTATACATTTCAATGACTTGTTAGCTTTACTATGGAGATTTACCAACTGGGTGCAGCTTCTTTTAGCACAATACTGCTTTTCACAGAGAAGACCTTTCCTGAAGTATATCAGTATCCCTCTCTGAACAAGGAATATGGCAACTCCAGATGATTGTTTTGGCCTTCACTGGACATGTCAGTGAGGTGCAGCCATATTCATCTAAGCACACTGGGAAAGGAGTCTACGTCTGGTTTCCCCTTTTTCCCTTAGGGAGACTAAATACATACAGAAAGAGAAGTGCACTCTCAGTAACAAACACCAGCTTGATAACTTATTAGCTTGCTCTATGGTGATTTACCAACTGGGTGCAGCTTCTTTTAGCCCATAAAAGTATGTGTTTTTTTAACATGCATACCTTAGGCATGTTTTATTTTTTGAAAAAGTATGTCGTTTTCATTCTTGACATATTATTAAGAGTATAGAACCAAGACAAAGAAAAAAAAGCTGTAATTAAAAATGTCACGTCTCCTAAGAACACATATACCAAACACATATAAGCTTTATTAATCCTGAAAATAGGCAACATGTTATAGACCTGCTCAAGCTTACTGTTGTTTAAAAAATGCTCTCTTTTAGTTACTAGGGTTTAAGGTCTTATTTAACCCCACCAAAGTATGTACCTCCTGAAGGCACAGGTCTTTATCTATGGAAACACTTGTCTGGGAATTAGCATTAAATGTTTTTTTTTATTTTTTGAGGAAATATCCTTGTGTTTTGTGTCAATCCTTATTTTTAAAGTTACTATTTCTCCCTGCAATTTGGGAGAGGTGATCGTATTAATTACTGGGGCAGAGGAGTGATGTGACAACAGTCATACCTTCTCAGTTATTGTTTTAAAACAAGAAGTTTAATTTTAAAAAGTTTATATTGAAAACAAAATATTATTTGTCTATATAAAAGCCCCATCCAGAAGCACAATATCCACATATCTGCCTGCATACCTTTCCATAGGTAAAGCTGATAAGTCACAAGGAGTCTCAGGTGATATCATTGATGATGTCTTCTGGAAATACACTGTACTCCCCAGATCAGTCAGCAGTGCATCCTCTCACACTGGACACCAGGGCAGCCCACCAGGAACCGTCCAAGAAAGAGAAATGCTTGATGTGTTATAACTTCATAACTATATCTGTCCACTATAGTAATAGACCCCACACACAGCGAAGTACATACATTTATTCTGTCCTGAGTCTGATTTCTTTTAGGACACACTTTCATCTCATCCTCATCATGAAAAGAAAGATTACTGCTGCTGATTCTTGGCCTGATCTTGCTGCATAAATTGGTTCACAATTGTCATGTTTACAGGCTATTTTGCAAGGGCCTTATTCCATATGTACAGTATTAAGGGTAGTTACCAACTGCAGGCAAATTGACTGCTTTGCTGTAAATGTTTGTGTATTTTCCCAAACCCCAAGAAATCTATAAAACCACTACCACCTTACAGGTACCTAAGTCTAAAGTATAGCCAAGCAAAATGAGGTGGGGAAAGAAATAAGAGCAAAAAATAAAAGGACTCTCACCACCATAAAATAATTTCATTCATAAGGCAAGCATAAATGATGTTTTCTTTCATATAGGTGATGAGAGTTCATGATCCATTACTACTGGGAACTAATACCCAAGCTCTGGAGGCCAGGAGTAATGAGACATAAAAGTCAGGATTTAAAAAACATCTTTTTTCATGAAGAAATAAACCCACAACCCCCACAACAACAAAAAAAGCTAATTTAAAAAAAAAAAAAAAAAAAAAAAAACATTAATACACCTAAAATGTAAACAACAGTTAGAAAAAAATCAAGCTGAGACAACTGCCTGAAGGACTTTCTTACTACAGGCATCAAAATGGTCGAATTTTATAAAATTATGCAAAGAAGACCAAGTAGCTGCCTTGTAAATTTGGTCAACTGAAGCCTCATTCTTGAAAGCCAAGAAGTGGCAACTGGTCTTGTAGAAAGAGCAGTAATCAGTTTCATTGGACAGACCTCTCTGAAGCATTCTTGGGATAAGGATACAAATAGGGACACCAAAAAACAAAGATGTATTACAGCGCTAGTAGGATACCTATATAAAGCCAACAGAAAGGGAACTCCTCCTTAAGAAAGAACCCTAAAAAAGCCAATGTGAGAATAAGAAACCTTATATGTTTAAAAAACAAAAAAGGAAACTGTATCTGCGGCGCCACTAGGGCTTAATATATATGGGGTATCAAGCTTTAAATAACGTTAGCTAATATGAGACTCTCAAATGCGTAGTATCAAAGATCCCGTGGGATATATATTTAATATGTACTGAAGGCTTGCACTTCTAAAAAACAATATAAAACAATGACAGTAATAAAAAACAATGACTGCAATAAAAAAGCATTACATTTGCATATGACAGCAAGTTAAAGGATAAAAAGTTAATCAGAGGGCTTCCGAGCTGGAAGTTTGAATCCAATAATCCTGTGAACGATATAATGAGAGAGCTCCAATTTTTTAGAATTAGGCCAGAGAACACCAGAAAAGGGCCATTTACCCCAAAAGAGGCACAAGAGGTGGATCAAAGCTAAATCAAAAAAATAAGGTTAAGGAGTTACAAATAAGTGAAAAGAAATGAATTTTCAACTTAAGCAGTATAACACTAAATAAGTCCCATGAAGAGATACTCAACAAAGGCTTATCATTTGCACCCACGAGCAAACTAGACAAATTTGGTACCTTTAAAGATGCACACAAATTCATAAGAAATATGACTATAAAGAGATGGTTTGCAAAGACAGGGTTAGAAAAAAGAGCAGAGGAAAACCGAACAGATACACGAGGTTACATTCATTCCCAGTTGAAAAAGAAATCAAAATTCTATCCTAGACATGAAAAAGGGCCGACTATTGAAACATTTTAAAAATTAATATTTAAAGACATAGAAAATATACCAGAAAAAAAACGAAATAAAAATTTAATGAACTAGACGTGATTATAGAATTGTAAGAAAATAAGAATATTGCTATAAAACCAGCTAACAAGGGATTGTGATCCTAGACACAGAGGACTATGTAAATATGTGCAATAATATTCTGCAAGATCCCAAAAACTATAAAAAGATAAAGTTAATGCAGCTTTAAATAATATACTGAATATAGCTACCACTGAAGGCATATTAAGCGAAAAAGAAAAAGACTACATTTATCAAGAACATCCAAGAATTCCTCTGTTCTACAGCTTACCCAAAATTCATAAGACACTCATATCCCCTCCAGGTAGACCCATTGTCTCCGGAAAAAATTCCATAACATCCAACCTGTCAGAATACATAGATACATACCTGCAAATATATGTAAAAGAACTACCATCGTATCTTAAAGATTCAAAGGATGTACTTAACACCCTAGACAAGATAGAATGGAAAGACAATTATTTGCTAGCTACCTGTGATATAGCCTCTCTATACACCTGTATAGCACATAGAGATGGCATAGAAGCAGACAGACCTTTTTTTGAAAGGAGACACTTCACTAAAGGAGAGACCGGTAGACTTTATATTAGAGGGGATACAATACATATTGACTCATAATTATTTTTCATTTCAAGATGAATATTACCATCAGCAATGTGGTACAGCTATGGAGACCAGATTTGCCCCAAGTTATGCAAACCTCTTTATGGGGTTATGGGAGCAGGATTTTCTCCAATCCCAGCAGCTTGCTGTAAAACTGGTCCTCTATAGGTGCTACATTAATGATTTCATCATAATTTAGAAAGGGACAGAAACAGTTTTTTAACAATTTCTTATGGCAATGAATGATAATAATAGAAACATCAAATTTACAAGTGAGATAAGCAAAGAAAAAAACTATTTTCTGGACCTAGAAATCTGCATTACAGATAGAAAGATAAACACAAAAGCTTACTTCAAACCCATAGATGCTAATAATTATATGCATCAAAATAGTTGCCATTATTCAAAATGGAAGGAAAATATACCCAAAAGTCAAATACTCAGAAAAAAAATTGTAGTAATGAAGAACATTTTTTTTTTAAAACAGACAGAAAAATTAAAACATAAGTTTGTAGAAAGAGGCCATGATGGAGGAGAAATAGACAAAATCACAAATTTAGTGAAAAATATGAACAGAGAGGAATTAAAACAACAAAAACAAAAAAAGAACAAACTGAATTTGGTAGGCATTAAACTATTTGTGCCCTTTATAACAAAATACCATCAAAATATCTACATTCTAGAAAAAATTATATACGAAAACACTGGCCAACTTTAAAAAGTGATGATAAAATAGGAAACATGTTGCCCAAATTTCCAAATATAGTGTATAAAAAAGCAAAAAAAATTGAAATCTATATTAGAATCCACTGAAATAAGAAAGAAAAAAAAATACAAGATAAAGATCTATTGGGGGAAAAACTAGAAGGTTTCTATCCTTGCCATACATGCAAAGCTTGTAACCATGACAATAAGTAAAAAGTAGTACAATCAACAGTTACAAAGAAAAAATACAAAATACGTGACACTATAAGGTGCACAGATAGAAACGTAGTCTATGTGCTTGAATGCAAATGTGGGAAACAGTACGTAGGGGAATCGAAGAGACCCCTACATGACAAAATAAGAGAGCACATCTGGTCCATAGAGAACAGTGAATCAGATAGGAATAAAGATCGGCCAATCCCCAGACATTTCAAATTGTGCAACAAAGCAAATTTAAAATATCTTTCATATACAGGACTAGCTAAAGTAAAGAAAAATTGGAGAGGCACAAACACAAATAAAGAGCTACTAAAACTAGAAACAAAGTGGATATATGAATTAAAAACACTTACTCCCAGAGGACTTAATCAAGAAATAGAAATAGGTTGTTTTTTTTAAATGATTAAATATCATAAGCACATTCAAATTATCCACTTCATGCATAGGATAAAAAGGAGGAGCCTGCAAAACCTTTAACACCAAGTTAAGACTTCAGGGTGGAGAAATTGGCTTGATCAAATTTGTGTGCCAAAGCGTGAACAAAACCATAAATGGCAGGAAGAATAGCAATTTTCCTATGAAACAAAACCGAAAGAGCAGAAATCTGACCTTTCAGAGAACTGGCAGATAGGACCTTATCCAAACCCTCCTGTAAGAACTGCAAAATTCTAGGAATTCTAAAAGAATGTCAGGAAAAAACATGATCTCTGCTACACTTGTCTGATTAAAAACATATTAAAATAAAGATTTACACTCATATATACACTTTTCAATTTATATATAAATATTAATAAAAAAATGTTTTAAAAGGGTTAAAAGGGATATGGTATATGACAAAGTGTTTCACTAAAGGAACATTCCGGTCAAAACAGAAATGCACATAGATGAATTACATCTTTGGATAGAAACATATTAATAATATCCATGTATTAGCAAAAATGCTTCTAGTAAAGTTATCACTGTTTTAGTGTTAGCATTCTTCTCTGCACGTGCATGTGAAGCATAGTGAGATAGATCAGTGCACCAGTATTTTAAATATTGCAGCTGCTCAGAGTGCCAATGGGGCTTGAATCATTTCAGCAATTAACAAACTGAGTCCTTACAGGATAGTACAAGCACCTTAGGCTTTCTGAGCAAGTGTTGTGTTTAAAATGCTGGTGCACAGTGCCTACTTAAATATACTTTTGAAACAGCTATGGCTTTACTAGAAGCGTTTCTGCACCCATGTGCATTTCAATTTTGGATGGAATAACCTTTTATTTCTTCTTTAGATAGAGCAGCAATTTTAAGCAACTATCTAATTTACTCCTGTTATCAAATTGTCTTTGTTCTCTTGGTATCTTTATTTGAAAAGCAGGAATGTAAGCTTAGTTAGTTAGTTCAGCACCTGCTAAGCTTACATTCCTGCTTTTTCAAATAAAGATACAAGAGAATGAAAAAAAAATAGATAATAGGAGTAAATTAGAAAGTTGCTTAAAATTGCCTGCTCTGTCTGAATCATGAAAGAAAACATTTGGGGTTTTATATCCCTTTAATGTGCTTGTGTTGTAATTGCTAGTAGGCCAAAAGTACACAAATGTATATTTTAAAGGGACATAAAACCGAAAAATCTTCGTTCATGAATCAGAGAGAACATGCAGCAATTTTAAACAACTTTCCAATTTAATTCTATTATTTAATTTGATTTATTCTCTTGCTATCCTTTGTTGAAAATAATACCTAGGTAGGCTCAGGAGCAGCAATGCATTACTGGGAGCTAGCTGGTAATTGGTGGCAGCACATATATTTGTCTTTTCATTGGCTCACCTGATTTGTCCAGCTAACTCCCACTAATGAATAGGTGATCCTTCAACAAACAATAACAAAAAAACAAAGCTAACTTTTATAATAGAAAAAAATATTTTATTTTTTTAAATTGCGTGCTCTAAATCACAAAAGACAAATGTTGGGTTTCATATCCCTTTAAGACATGTCAGTTACAAAATGTCTACATTTATACGCAGAGGTGTAAAGAAAATGAATATATAATAAACAGTTAAAGGAAATAATGACATGAATCATGAAACCCAAAATTTCGGTTTCATGATTCAAATGGAGCATACAATTTTAAGCAACTTTCTAACTGACCTCTTATATCAATTTTCATTCTCTTAGTATCCTTTGTTAAAGGAGCAGCAATGCAATACTGGGAGCTAGCTGAGCACATCAGGTGAGCCAATGACAGGAGATATATGTATGTGCAGCCACCAATCAGCAGCTAGCTCCCAGTAGTGCATTCCTGCTCCTGAGCCTATTTAGGTATGCTTTCAATATACCAAGAGAACAAAGCAAATTATATAATAGAAATAAAGTGGAAAGTTGCTTTAAAATGCATGGTCTACGATTAATTTTGTCCCTTTAATTAGTTAAAACCTTTATACCTAGTGGGACATAGACTCATTTATTCTGAATGAGTCACAATCTAAAAAACGGGGCCTAATCTCTACAGCAAATGCAGCCTTTATATATCAGCACAATCACATACTGTAAATTAGCTGAGGTAAATATTGTTTTGCATGAGGGTTTGCAATTTCCTGCAGCCTGATTTAAAAACAAAACAAATAATTTCCTTTCATTTAAGAGTAGCCTGCTTGTTTCAGGAGACAAATCATTGATAAAATTCTTCTTATCTGCGGCACTTTGCTTGGGGACCTCCTTCTGTTACTTTGGCACAGGGAGAGAAGTCGGATGAATTAAGTATGCACTCTGCTGGTGGCTTTACTTGGTTCATTTCTTTCCCTTTTGTTTCTCCTGGACAACAGAACATGCCCTTTGCTTCAGGCTTCTCACACTATTTTTCTTATTGAATGTCTGCAGAACCCTTTCTTCACACTCATTTCCTTTCTCACATCATGCGTCATCCATCCTGGTCTATTGTTCTGTTTCCCCTATTTCCTTTTAAGAGGAATGTGCTTACTGACTATTTAACCATTGGGATTCTGAGGTGGTCCACTACCCATTGTGTATCAATATGTTGTAGACTACAATGCAAAACATTTTCACTTTGCAAAAGCTTCTGGTTTATATATCCTTGTAAGCTGCCTTATTTTCTTGCAAGTTGTACATTTGCTAAATCCAAATATTCAATTTGCAAAGTAAGTGAAAGTCATAGAAATCTTTGTAGGCTTTAGTATGACCATAACTATGCTCCTAATGGCTTTAATTCCAATACGTTACTGTAGTGTCTGCAATGTAAATACATCTGTATGAACTCAGCTGTTTTTCAACATCTAATCTATAAGAAGAGCATCTAAATAATGTCTCCGAGTAACATATGTGATAATTCTAGAATTTTTGTATTTCCTGCATTTATTGGGTTAACACACAAACACAATATATTACAGGTGTTTTCATTCCCTTTAATTCACACAAGGAAAGGGAACAAAATATATTCAGCCAATGAGAAGTACATTGAACATTTGATTCAATATTGCTTGTCTATTGCAGTTTGTTGCAATATGCCCTTTACTATTATTTTGTGCTACTCTTTAAATAGGATTTTTATAATATGCATTTTATTGAAATTGTGTCTCTGATAAAGACATTATCGGCTAGATTACGAGTTTTGTCGGGAAAGGCTGTGAGGTGCTAACGTTCCTTTTTTTCTTACCGCTCACTTTAAACAACGCTGGTATTACGAGTTTTCTGCAACCCGGCGTTAGCCTCAAAAAAGTGAGCGTTGAGCAAAATTTAGTTCCACATCTCACCTCAATACCAGCGTTGCTTACGGTAGCGGTAAGCTGGCAAAACGTGCTCGTGCATGATATCCCCATAGGGAACAATGGGGCTGAGCTGGCTGAAAAAAACCTAACACCTGCAAAAAAGCAGAGTTCAGCTCCTAACGCAGCCCCATTGTTTCCTATGGGGAAATAAAATTTACGTCTGCACCTAACACCCTAACATGAACCCCAAGTCTAAACACCCCTAATATTACACTTATTAACCCCTAACCGCCCCCACTATCGCTGACACCTACATTATATTATTAACCCCTAATCTGCCGCTCCAGACACCGCCGCCACCTACATTATACTTATGAACCCCTAATCTGATGCCCCCAACATTGCCGACACCTACATTATATTTATTAACCCCTAATCTACCCACCCAACGTCTCTGCAACTATATTAAATTTATTAACCCCTAATCTTCCGACCCCAACGTCGCCGCTACTATAATAAATTTATTAACCCCTAAACCTAAGTCTAACCATAAGTCTAACCCACCCTAACTTAAATATAATTTAAATTAAATGAAAGAAATTTTACATAATTAAATAAATTAATCCTATTTAAAACTAAATACTTACCGATAAAATAAACCCTAAGCTAGCTACAATATAACTAATAGTTACATTGTAGCTATCTTAGGATTTATATTTATTTTACAGGCAACTTTGTATTTATTTTAACTAGGTAGAATAGTTATTAAATAGTTATGAACTATTTAATAACTATCTAGCTAAAATAAGTACAAAATTACCTGTAAAATAAACCCTAACCTAAGTTACAATTACACCTAACACTACACTATAATTAAACGAATTACCTAAACTACCTACAATTAATTAAAATTAAATTAAATAAACTAAATTACAGAAAATAAAAAAAGCATTACAAGAATTTTAAACTAATTACACCTAATCTAATCCCCCTAATAAAATAAAAAAGCCCCCCAAAATAATAAAATTCCCTACCCTATTCTAAATTACAAATAGCCCTTAAAAGGGCCTCTTGCGGGGCATTGCCCCAAAGTAATCAGCTCTTTCACCTGTAAAAAAAAATACAATACCCCCCCAACATTAAAACCCACCATCCACACACCCAACCCTACTCTAAAACCCACCCAATCCCCCCTTAAAAAAAAACTAACACTACCCCCTTGAAGATCACCCTACCTTGAGCCATCTTCACCCAGCCAGGCACAAATGGACCTCCAGAAGGGCAGAAGTCTTCATCCGATCCGGGCAGAAGAGGACATCCAGACCGGCAGAACTCTTCATCCAGGCGGCATCTTCTATCTTCTTCCATCCGGAGCAGAGCGGGACCATCTTGAAGACATCCGACGCGGAGCATCCTCTTCCTTCTTGATCCGACGACTGAATAAAGGTTCCTTTAAGTGACGTCATTCAAGATGGCGTCCCTTGAATTCCGATTGGCTGATAGAATCCTATCAGCCAATCGGAATTAAGGTAGAAAAAATCCTATTGGCTGATGCAATCAGCCAATAGGATTGAAGTTCAATCCGATTGGCTGATCCAATCAGCCAATAGGATTGAGCTCGCATTCTATTGGCTGTTCCAATCAGTCAATAGAATGCGAGGTCAATCCTATTGGCTGATTGCCTCAGCCAATAGGATTTTTCCTACCTTAATTTCGATTGGCTGATAGGATTCTATCAGCCAATCGGAATTCAAGGGACGCCATCTTGGATGATGTCACTTAAAGGAACCTTCATCTCAATAAACCTAATAAATGTATTAACCCCTAATACACCATAACCCACATCGCAATAAACCTAATAAATGTATTAACCCCTAATCCGCTATTAACCAACAACGCAATAAACCTAATAAAACTATTAACCCCAGTCCGCCATCAACCCACAACGCAACAAACCTAATAAAACTATTAACCCCTAATCGGCCAAACCCACACAACGCAATAATCCTAATAAATCTATTAACCACTAATCTGCCAAACCCCCACAACGCAAATAACTAATTAAACCTAATCCCTATGAAAATAAAAAAGGCCCCTCCAAAATAAAAACACCCCCTAATCTAATACTAAACTACCAATAGCCCTTAAAAGGGCCTTTTATAGGGCATTGCCATAAGTTAAACAGCTCTTTTACCTTAAAAAATACTAAGTCCCCCCTCTAACAATAAAACCCACCACCATCCACCAAAAATAATAAAACAAAATTCAAATCAGCCAATAGGATGAGAGCTACTGAAATCCTATTGGCTGATTTGAACAGCCAATAGGATTTCAGTAGCTCTCATCCTATTGGCTGATTTGAATTTGAAGAATCAAATCAGCCAATAGGAATGCAAGGTACGCCATATTTAAATGTGTACCTTGAATTCACTATTCAGTGTACGGCGGCCATCGTATGAAGAGGATCCTTCATGCTCCTTGGCTCCGTGGTTGCCTGTCCTGCTCCGCGCTCATCTCCGCTCCATGCCAGCTTGGTCCTGGATGAAGAAGGAAGTGGTCCCCGCTTGGAAGAAGATGTTGTTCGCTTGGAAGAAGACTTCACCGCCTGGAACAGGACCTTCTCCGCCGGACTTCAGGAACGGTGAGTACCTATTTGGGGGTTAGAGTTAGAATTTTTTTTTTTAGATTAGGGTTTTAATGGGCAATCGTGAAAGAGCTAAATGCCCTTTTAAGGGCAGTAAAAGAGCTGAATGCCCTTTTGAGGGTAATGCCCATACAAATGCCTCTTTTTAGGGGGTTTTGGTTGGTGGTGGGTTTTACTGTTAGGGGGTACTTTTTTTTTAAAAAAAATGCAAAAGAGCTGTTTAACTTAGGGCAATGCCCTACAAAAAGCCCTTTTAAGGGCTATTGGTAGTTTAGCATTAGATTAGGGAGTGTTTTTATTTTGGGGGGGTCTTTTTTATTTTCATAGGGATTAGGCTTAATTTTTTATTTTGGATAATTTTATTTATTATTTTCTGTAATGTTAGATTTTTTTATTTTTGGTAATTTTAGATTAATTTATTTTAATTTAATCTTAGGTTTATTTTTCGAAGTAGTGCTAGGATTTTTTATTTTAAGTATAATTTAGTATTTTATTATTTTATGTAATTTGGGGTTAATTTAGTGGGTGTTAGGTTAGCGGGCTTAGTAATTAAATTAGTTATTTGCATTGTGGGCCACATTGGATCATGGTACTTAGAGTTTCAGGGAGATTGCATTCCCTTTGCTGGCATCAGGGAGGCGCTATTACAATCAGGGAGAGTTGGGATGTCTGTATTATGCACTTGTTGGTTATGCAATCCTACTGTATTTAATAGTCCTTTACAGGGATATTGTACTTCAACATATGAAAACTGTTTGTTTTTTTGCTTGAAAAAAAAAAAGGCTTGAAACAAATATATCAGTATTGGTTGTGTATTTCCTATTAATGGTGGATGGGTAATTACTGCTAATACTCGTAGGTAAATGCTGCTCTTTCATATCAAAGGTATTAAAAAATGTGCGTACAGTGTCCCTTTAATACACAGTGTAAGCACATTCTAACATATTATAGTCTAGGAGGACCAACCTTGATAATTCTTTGTAATTCTTAAAACTAGCCCTCATTTAAATGGCTAGTACTGCTTTAAGTTAACATAACTTAGACCTTAGAAATAGAATCCTTAAAGGGCCACTAAACCCAAAATCTTTCTTTCATGATTCAGATAGAACATACACATTTAAACAACATTACAATTTACTTCTATTATTTATTTTGCTTCATTTTTTAGATATCCTTATTTGAAGAAAAAGCAATGCACATGGGTGAGCCATTCACATGAGGCTTCTATGTGCAGCAAACAATCAGCAGCTACTGAGCATATCTAGATATGCTTTTCAGCAAAGAATATCAAGAGAATAAAACAAATTAGATAATAGAAGTAAATTAGAAAGATGTTTAAAAATGCATTATCTTTCTAAATCATGAAAGAAAAAATGTGGGTATCATGGCCCTTTAAGTGATGAACTCACCATTATTTTTTCTGTCTGAAAAGACTCATCATTGTTTCCTAATGCATCATATCCTGTTAGCTTTGTACAATGTCTTCTGATATTCATTTTAAGCCTTGTCTGTCAATGACAAAATTACCAGTACCAAAACATAAACTTTCAAAAGACATACCAGCCTCATTAGTGGGGACTGTATTCTGAGGTCACTTCAGCTCCTCATAAGTTTGCTAAATAATAAAATTGTTCCCCGATAAGCCATAACAGAGACATTGTCACACAGAAATATTTTCATACACGAACACAATACATCTCAGTGGGCTTGTATAAGATTTTATTGCAACACATTTAGAGCCACCTGAGAAGTGTTGAAAATGCTGCTTAATTTACTGATTTTGATGTCTCAAAACTAGAAAACGCCTTATCTGACCATAAAAAACTTGTTTGAAAAGACAACCATGTGGACTGGAATCTATGCACTGACACATTATTTGTTTTTATTATTCTGTAATGTTTTGAAAGCCTTTTAGTGATGTCAATATCCTTCAAAAGCAGAACTTGTTCTATGTACTGAGAGGTGAACAGTTACACAAAAGATGATACTTCTCTGATTATAATAGATTAGCAGATAAGCAAATCAGCGGCAGCAGTCACATGACCCTGCTGTGTAGCTGTTGCTGCTGACTGGCTCTACTTTGTAGCGGTACTTTAACTATTTGTTTAACCCTTTTGCGCGGGTTATACACAAAAGACCAGATGATCTAAAGTTCTCCAATCAGGCGAGAAGAAGTCTCATCCAAGCTTAATCTTAGCTTGAGAGATGTTTATCTTGCTATTCAGGGCCCTGGATGTGAAGGAGAGACACCAACACTACAATATAAGATGTACAAAATATAATAAATTAGAGCATGTGATTTCTTCACTATAATGTCCATTTAACCCTTTCTATAAATCAAAAAGTGTATTCACAACATTAAGGGATAATCCTGCTATGACTCCAGGTTGCCATGACACTGTTTTGATGCCAGGTTGCTCCGTCTCACGTCACTCTCGACGCATCGCGTCACCTGTGATGTCTCACGCTGGTTTTCCCGCATCGCGTCATTTCTGACGCATTGCGTAACCTTTGGCACACTTTTCCTTTAAATGCCATTCAGTTTCTCTGTCTCATTGCCCTAGTATTGAGTGTATCTCATGGGTGTTCCTTGAACTATATTTTTGAATATCGAATTCTGGCTTGTGACCTGGACCTCCTTTTGTTCATCTTCTGCCTGCTGATTCCACTCTGTTTGTTGCCCGATTGGTTCTGACCTTGGATTTCCCTAACTAAGCTTTTGGACTCTGTTTCATGTGTCTGTTTGGTTTGATCCCTGGCTTGTCGACTCTGCTTTGACCTTCCCGGTCACTTCCTGGTATTTAGCTCCTTGCTATTCTCTTGATACTGGCATCCTTCTCCAGGGTCCTTCTACTATCCCAAAGATTTTTCATTATCACTCCACTTGATGCAGGGATAATAAGACTACTAGCCAGGGTTGGTTTGAGAGCGAAATATCTGAAGGATTATAACAAATCCATGGAAAGGAGAACTGATTAAAGGGATATTATAGTCAGAAAACAAAGTATAATATTAGAAAAGGGAATGGCTTATATAGTATTTTGTTATATATATCACATTTTTTGCAGCCAAATTTGCTAAAATTAAAAATGAATTTGCCTATGTTATCATTTCCTTTATGACTTTTATGATACCACAGTATTGGATTGTCTTCACACAGATTACTATTTTCCTACACTCCCTAACCAGCTCCATTACATGTATAGAGCCACATACTCAACTACCAGGCACCACTTGTCAACTAACTTGTCAAGTAAAGTTAATTTAGGCAGCTAAGACAACTTGTAAGGGAGCAGTGTAAGTAATATAAGTTTCAGCTGCCCTCAATGCAGAGACTTGTTTGTTGTCAAGGTAACCCAGGTTGTGCAGGAATTGTAATCAGATACAGAGCACATCTATCAGGGCAGTTTACGCTTCATTTTCTGGTCACTTTTTTTTCTGCTTATGTAAACAGAGAACTGTTTCCATCTGTGCTCTGCACAGCTAGTACTATTACAGCCAGTGGTAGCTGAGTAGGTGGCTCTGTGGGAAAGGTACAATACTATAGTATCATACAGCTCATAACAGGAAATCACATTCACAGCACAGACAAGTTCACTCTAAATTTTAACAATTTTAGATGCAAAATTTGAATACATATATAATGCAAAATACTAATTAAGTCATTATTTTTTCAAATACTGTTTTACCTTTCTATATCATGCAGCAGTAAAAAAGTTATTTTAAAATGAATATTGTTTCTGGCTACTTTGAGATGACTGCCCAGCTTAGCCCACTGATGACATCACAATCTGGGCTGCATCTAGGCACTCTGTTGAATAGCACTGATAGTCTGTTAAATCTGACTAGTGAGCCTTTTTTGATTGGATGCTATATGCAGCCAAGATCATGATGTCATCAGTGGGCCAGAAACAATATTCATTTTAAAATAACTTTTTTACCATTCCATTTAATTTACCATTATGGATACATGTTTTTGGGGGGAGTTGTTTTTTTTGGGCTTTGCCACTTTTAATCAGCACTTTGAAACAGTATAACATGTCTTTTTGAACATTAAAGCTGTTTGCCATATATTAATTTTATCATATAATGTTCATCATAGTTGTTTTGTTTCAATTAGAAGAAAGAAACAATAATGTATAGGAGTTGGGACTAAGAGGAAATATATGAATTTAAGTTTTCCTACCTTTCTATGCTATATACAATACATTGTGAGATTTTAATTGTTTTCTGGAGATTTTGATAATTTGATTATGACTAAAGTTTATGTCCTGAATTTTGTTTCACCCGCACCCATGTGCGCACAAACACACTACACACTTAACACAAAACTTAAACCTTCCTTTTTTTTTTACTAATTACACCATAACTGCAGTGTTGATGACACCAAATAAATCTCCAAAAGGGTTTGTGGGATCAGTTCAAAGTTCCCTGATGAACTTACATTTTGTCATAAAAATATTTTCATAGTTTGCCTTTGAATTTCTTGGCTTTGTTTTTTTTTTAAGCATACAATAAAATAATCCACTGGGCACAACATGTTTTAACATAATGCATTACACATTTTACATCAAACTACCAGGTTTCCAGCTTTTTTCTTTAATTTTCAGCAACTAAAGCACCTTAAATTTCAAATTAAAACTCCTCACCAAGGGTGTTCCAATCCATTAGTCAAAATATTTTTTCAAAGTTGTTCTCACATCGGGCGCGATCCTATATACGGCGCAGGTTTCGGCGCAAGCGTGGAAACCTGCACTGCCCGTAGTTTCAGCTCGCACATCGAGCTATCTCATATACGGCGCCGGCAGTTGCTAAAGTGCCGTAAGTCGGACAAACTAGCGATGTCCAGAAATCTGCATAAGTACAAATTTTTGGAGTCGCCAGTGACTTACGGCACTTTAGAAACTGCCGCCGCATAAAAAAACTGACTAAACTACTAAATCTCCCGTTACTGTCTAACACGTCTCCCAAACATAGCCCGACACGTATACCCCTCTATCCGCAATCCCCCCTCTCACTCCTAACAATAAATATATTAATCTCTAAACCGCCACTCCCGGACCCCGCCGCCAGCTACATTAAAGGGACAGTCAACACCAGAATTTTTGTTGTTTTAAAAGATAGATAATCCTTTAATTACCCATTCCCCAGTTTTGCACAGCCACCACTCTTATATTAATATACTTTTTACCACTGTGATTAGCTTGTATCTAAGCATCTTCTGACAGCCCCCTGATCACATGACATTTTATTTATTATCTATTGACTTTCATTTTAGCCAATTAGTGCAGTGTCTGCCACAATTCACAGGCGTGCTCACAATGTTATCTATATGGCTTACAGGAACTATCTCTCCCCTGTTGTGAAAAGCAAATACAAAAGCATGTGATTAGAGGTGGCCTTCAAGGGCTTAGAAATTATCATATGAGCCTTCCTAGGTTTAGCTTTCAACTAAGAATACCAATAGAACAAAGCAAAATTGGTGATAAAAGTAAATTGGAAAGTTGTTTAAAATTACATTATATGAAACATAAAAGTTTTTTTTGGACTTGACTGTCCCTTTCACTATATTACTCCCTAATATGATCCCCCTACACTGCCGCCGCCTATTTTAACTATATTACCCCCTAATGTGAGCCCCCTACCCCGCCACCACCTACATTATATGTAATACCCCCTAATCTGACCCCCTTACACCGCCGCCACCTATATTAAAATTATTAACCCCTAATCTAATCCCCCTACACCGCCACCACCTATATTAAATGTATTAACCCCTAATCTAATCCCCCTACACTGCCGCCACCTATATTAAATGTATTAACCCCTAATCTAATACCCCTACACCGCCGCCACCTATATTAAATGTATTAACCCCTAATCTAATCCCCCTACACCGCCGCCACCTATATTAAATTTATTACCCCCTAAAATACTAAAGTGTCCCTACACTGCATTGCCCCAAAGTAATCAGCTCTATTACCAGCCCTTAAAAGGGCCTTTTGCGGGGCATTGCCCCAAAGTAATCAGCTCTTTTACCTGTAATCTGACCCCCCTACACCGCCGCCACCTATATTAACTATATTAACCCTAATTATATTAGGGTTAATATAGTTAATATAGTTATTATATTATATATATTATTAATATAGTTAATATTTAATATACGGCTAGATTTAGAGTTTTGTCGGTAACGACCCGCGTAGCTAACGCATGCTTTTTTTCTCCCGCACCTTTTAAATACCACTGGTATTTAGAGTTCACATAATGGCTGCGTTAGGCTCCAAAAAGGGAGCGTATAGCATATTTACCGCCACTGCAACTCTCGATACCAGCGGTGCTTACGGACGCGGCCAGCTTCAAAAACGTGCTCGTGCACGATATCCCCTTAGGAAACAATGGGGCAGTTTGAGCTGAAAAAAAACCTAACACCTGCAAAAAAGCAGCGTTAAGCTCCTAACGCAGCCCCATTGTTTCCTATGGGGAAACACTTCCTAAGTCTGCACCTAACACTCTAACATGTACCCCGAGTCTAAACACCCCTAACCTTACACTTATTAACCCCTAATCTGCCGCCCCCGCTATCGCTGACACCTGCATATTTTTTTTAACCCCTAATCTGCTGCTCCGTACACCGCCGCAACCTACATTATACCTATGTACCCCATATCTGCTGCCCCTAACACCGCCGACCCCTATATTATATTTATTAACCCCTAATATGCCGCCCCCAACGTCGCCTCCACCTACCTACAATAATTAACCCCTAATCTGCCGACCGGACCTCACCGCTACTATAATAAATGTATTAACCCCTAAAGCTAACTCTAACCCGAACCCTAACACCCCCCTAAGTTAAATATAATTTAAATCTAACAAAATAAATTAACTCTTATTAAATAAATTATTCTTTTATATTTAAGTATTTAAAGCTAAATACTTACCTGTAAAATAAACCCTAATATAGCTACAATATAAATTATAATTATATTGTAGCTATTTTAGGATTAATATTTATTTTACAGGCAACTTTGTAATTATTTTAACCAGGTACAATAGATATTAAATAGTTAATAACTATTTAATAGTTACCTAGTTAAAATAATTGCAAAATTACTTGTAAAATAAATCCTAACCTAAGTTACAATTAAACCTAACACTACACTATCAATAAATTAATTAAATAAAATACCTACAAATAAATACAATGAAATAAACTAACTAAAGTACAAAAAAATAAAAAATAACTAAGTTACAAAAAATAAAAAAGAACTAAGTTACAAAAAATAAAATTAAAATAGAAAAGCTCTTTTACCTTACCAGCCCTGAAAAGGGCCCTTTGCGGGGCATGCCCCAAAGAATTCAGCTCTTTTGCCTGTAAAAAAAAAACATACAATACCCCCCCCCAACATTACAACCCACCACCCACATACCCCTAATCTAACCCAAACCCCCCTTAAATAAACCTAACACTAAGCCCCTGAAGATCTCCCTACCTTGTCTTCACCACACCGGGTTCACCGATCGATCCAGAAGAGCCTCCGATGTCTTGATCCAAGCCCAAGCGGGGGGCTGAAGATATCCATGATCCGACTGAAGTCTTCATCCAAGCGGGAGCTGAAGAGGTCCATGATCGGGCTGAAGTCTTCTATCAAGTGGCATCTTCAATCTTCTTTCTTCCGGATCCATGGTCATCCCGCCGACGCGGAACATCCATCTTCACCGACGACTTCCCGACGAATGACGGTTCCTTTAAGGGACGTCATCCAAGATGGCATCCCTCGAATTCCGATTGGCTGATAGGATTCTATTGGCTGTTCCGATCAGCCAATAGAATGCAAGCTCAATCTGATTGGCTGATCGGATCAGCCAATCGGATTGAACTTGATTCTGATTGGCTGATTCCATCAGCCAATCAGAATTTTCCTAGCTTAATTCCGATTGGCTGATAGAATCCGCGCTGGAGGTCTTCAAGATGGAGCCGGTCATCATCGGATGGAAGAACATAGAAGATGCGGCTTGGATGAAGATGTTTGCCGGTCCGGATCGACTCTTCTGCCCAGATAGGATGAAGATTTCTGCCCGAAGATGGAATTCTTTAGCCGCCGCTTGGATCCAGACTTCAGCCGGATGATGGACGTCACTCTTCAGCCCCAGCTTGGGCTTGGATGAAGACTTCGGAGGCTCCTCTGGACCGATAGGGACCCGGACACCGGTGTGGTGAAGACAAGGTAGGGAGATCTTCAGGGGCTTAGTGTTAGGTTTATTTAAGGGGGGTTTGGGTTAGATTAGGTTAGATTAGGGGTATGCGGGTGGTGGGTTGTAATGTTGGCGGGGTATTGTATTTTTTTTTTTACAGGCAAAAGAGCTGAATTCTTTGGGGCATGCCCCGCAAAGGGCCCTTTTAAGGGCTGGTAAGGTAAAAGAGCTTTTCTATTTTAATTTTAGAATAGGGTAGGGCATTTTATTATTTTGGGGGGCTTTGTTATTTTATTAGGGGGCTTAGAGTAGGTGTAATTAGTTTAAAATTGTTGTAATATTTTTCTAATGTTTGTAAATATTTTTTTATTTTTTGTAACTTAGTTCTTTTTTATTTTTTGTACTTTAGTTAGTTTATTTAATTGTAATTATTTGTAGGTATTTTATTTAATTAATTTATTGATAGTGTAGTGTTAGGTTTAATTGTAACTTAGGTTAGGATTTATTTTACAGGAAATTTTGTAATTATTTTAACTAGGTAGCTATTAAATAGTTATTAACTATTTAATAGCTATTGTACCTGGTTAAAATAATTACAAAGTTGCCTGTAAAATAAATATTAATCCTAAAATAGCTACAATATAATTATAATTTATATTGTAGCTATATTAGGGTTTATTTTACAGGTAAGTATTTAGCTTTAAATAGGAATAATTTATTTAATAAGAGTTAATTTATTTCGTTAGATTTAAATTATATTTAACTTTGGGGGGTGTTAGTGTTAGGGTTAGACTTAGCTTTAGGGGTTAATACATTTATTATAGTAGCGGTGAGGTGGTCCGGTCGGCAGATTAGGGGTTAATACTTGAAGTTAGGTGTCACAGATGTTAGGGAGGGCAGATTAGGGGTTAATACTATTTATTATAGGGTTATTGAGGCGGGAGTGAGGCGGATTATGGGTTAATAACTTTATTATAGTAGCGGCGAGGTCCGGTCGGCAGATTAGGGGTTAATAAGTGTAGGTAGGTAGCAGCGACGTTGAGGGGGCAGATTAGGGGTTAATAAATATAATATAGGGGTCAGCGTTGTTAGGGGCAGCAGATTAGGGGTACATAAGTATAACGTAGGTGGCGGCGGTGTGCGGTCGGCAGATTAGGGGTTAAAAAATTTAATCGAGTGGCAGCGATGTGGGGGGGGGCTCGGTTTAGGGGTATATAGGTAGTTTATGGGTGTTAGTGTACTTTAGAGCACAGTAGTTAAGAGCTTTATGAACCGGCGTTAGCCCAAAAAGCTCTTAACTCCTGTTTTTTTTCTGCGGCTGGAGTTTTGTCATTAGATTTCTGGCGCTCACTTCAGCCAAGACTCTAAATACCGGCGTTAGAAAGATCCCATTGAAAAGATAGGATACGCAATTGGCGTAGGGGGATCTGCGGTATGGAAAAGTCGCGGCTGCAAAGTAAGCGTTAGACCCTTTCCTGACTGACTCCAAATACCAGCGGGCGGTAAAAAACAGCGTTAGGAGCCTCTAACGCTGGTTTTGACGGCTACCGCCAAACTCTAAATCTAGCCGATAGTTATTATAATATATATATTAACTATATTAACCCTATCTAACCCTAACACCCCTAACTTAAATATTATTGCAATAAATCTAAATAATATTAATATTATTAACTAAAATATTCCTATTTAAAACTAAATAATTACCTATAAAATAAACCCTAAGATAGCTACAATATAATTAATAATTACATTGTAGCTATTTAAAGGTTTATATTTATTTTACAGGTAACTTGGTATTTATTTTAACTAGGCACAATAGCTATTAAATAGTTAATAACTATTTAATAGCTACCTAGTTAAAATAATTACCAATTTACCTGTAAAATAAATCCTAACCTAAGTTACAAATACACCTACACTATCAATAAATTAATTAAATAAACTACAATTATCCCCCTTAAAAAATCCTAAGTCTAACCCCCAAGTGGTTCTTACCTGTTCTGAAGACCGGCGGAGAAGGTCCTGTTCCAGGCGGAGAAGTCTTCTTCCAGGTGGCGACCTCTTCTTCTTCCAGGAACCAGCCGGCGTGGAGCGGAGGAGTTGAAGACCGATGACCGCAGAGCTGAAGACCGTCGACTCTGGAACTGAAGACCGGAGCCATGGAGCGTGGAGGATCCTCTTCATACGATCGCCGCCGTACACTGAATAGAAATTCAAGGTACGCGATTAAAAATGGCGTCCCTTGAATTCCTATTGGCTGATTTGAGCCTTCAAATTCAAATCAGCCAATCGGATGAGAGCTACTTTAATTCTATTGGCTGATTTGAATAGCCAATAGAATAAGAGCTACTGTAATTCTATTAGCTGATTAGAATAGCCAATAGAATTACAGTAGCTCTTATTCTATTGGCTATTGCTTCCAAGCTGGACAAGGAGAGTGGTGAAGTACAAGTTAATTCTCTTTTATACTCTATGGGGAAAGATGTGGAGCCAGTGTTTAATGCCTTTACTTTCCAAGAAGGGGAAGAATTTGACTTTGAAATAGTTATGAAAAAATTTAGTGCTCACTTTGTGCCCAAAAACAATGTGATTCATGAGAGGGCTTGTTTTCAAAAACGTGCTCAGCATGTGGGAGAATCTGTGGAGTCATTTGTGCGCAGCATGTATGAACTAGCTGAATTTTGTGAGCTTGGTGTTGCTAAAGAAGAGCAAATCAGAGACAGAATAGTCATAAGAATTGCAGATGCTGAGGTCTCCCTGAAGCTACAGTTGGAGGCTGAATTACCATTAGATGGGGTTATTAGTATCGCCCGCCAGAGTGAACTGGTAAAAAAGCAAAGTGCTGATCTGAGGTCTGAGAGTATTGTGGATGAAGTGCAGCAGTTCAGGAGAGCTGCAAGTGAAAGGCACTGTGTGAGCGGTAGACCAAGGGCAACAGATAGGCCCAGAAGCGGATGGGCGGAGCAGGCTTGCTGCATGCAGTGTAACCGTACCCATGATCAGAACGTTGTATGCCCCACTAAAGATAAAAGATGTAGAAAGTGTAACCAAATGGGTCATTTTGAAGTGGTGTGTAAAGCTGAATACATTAAGGAGATGCAGGTGGATAGTGACCAGGAGGGTCAAGAAGTGTCCTTTGTAGGGTCTGTTGTTGAACGGTCTGGTTCAGATGAAGATTGGTGGGTTACCCTTACTGTAATGGGAGCCAAGGTTGCCTTCAAGATTGTCACGGGAGCAGACATCACTGTTATGTCCCTTGCAGCATTCATAAAACTGCCTCGACAGCCTCAGCTTGTGAAAGTTACAACGAATGTTCATAGTCCTGGTGGCCGCATCAATTGTGGGGGGAAGTTTCTTGACAGTTGTGAGTACAAGCAGAGGAAATTCGCCATCTGGGTACATGTAATTAGAGGTCAGTGTGTTAACAACCTATTGAGCAGGAAAGCAGCCTGTGGTTTGGGCTTTGTCGCCAGAGTGAATGAGGTTTTGGAAGACAAATTACAACTAAAATAAAACAAATCCTACGAAAAATTTTAAAAATCTAAGTTTACCAAAAATAATTAACACTAAAATCACAAAAAAATAAAAAACACTAAGATTACAAAAAAATAAACGAAATTATCAAAAATAAAAACAATTACACCTAATCTAATAGCCCTATAAAAATTAAAAAAAAAAAAAACGCAAAAGAACACCCCCTAGCCTACAACAAACTACCAATAGTCCTTAAAAGGGCCTTTTGTAGGGCATTGCCCTAAAGAAATCAGCCCTTTTACTTGTAAAAAAATACAAAATCCCCCAACAGTAAAACCCACCACCCAACCAACCCCCCAAATTAAAAAAACCTAACTCTAAAAAAAAAAACTAAGCTACCCATTGCCCATAAAGGGGCATTTGCATGGGCATTGCCCTTAAAAGGGCGTTTAGCTCTTTTTCAAAGCCCAAACCCTAATCTAAAATAAAAAAACACACCCAAAAATGTTTTTTAAAGAACTAACACGAACACCAGAAGATCTACTCACAGTTGCTGAAGTCCGGACATCCATCTCCATCCAGACGGCAAGGTTTTCATCTAGGCGGCGAGGTCTTCATCCATCCCGGGGGCGTCTTCTATCTTCATCTCGGCGGTGTGGAGCAGAGCCATCCTGGAAGCCAGTCCCACCCTGCGCGGAGTGTCCTCTTTATATGGTCGCCGACGTACACTTAAGTTAAATGCAAGGTAGCCATTTTAAAATGGCGTACCTTGCATTCCTATTGGCTGTCTTGATTCTTCAAATTCAAATCAGCCAATAGGATGAGAGCTTCTGAAATACTATTGGCTGTTCAAAACAGCCAATAGGATGAGAGCTACTGAAATTCTATTGGCTGATTTAAATTTGAAGAATCAAATCAGCCAATGCATTCAACATCAGTGTACAGAGGCGACCATATGAAGAGAACGCTCTGCGCAGGATGGGAACAGCTTCCAGGATGGCTCCGCGCCACCGGGATGAAGATAGAAGACGCCCCTGGGTTTGATTGAGACCTCACCGCCTGGATGAAGACCTTGCCGCCTGGATGGAGATATATGTCCGGACTTCAGCAACTGTGAGTAGGTCTTCTGGGGTTAGTGTTAGTGTTTTAAAAAGATTTTGGATGTTTTTTTTTTTTACATTAGGGTTTGGGCTTTGAAAAAGAGCTAAATGCCCTTTTAAGGGCAATGCCCATACAAATGCCCCTTTAGGGGCAATGGGTAGCTTAGGTTTTATTTAGAGTTAGGTTTTTTATTTTGGGGGGTTGGTTGGATGGTGGGTTTTACTGTTGGGGGGACTTTGTATTTTTTTTACAGGTAAAAGAGTCGATTTCTTTAGGGCAATGCCCTACAAAAAGCCCTATTAAGGGCTATTGGTAATTAATTGTAGGCTAGGGGGTGTTTTTAATTGGGGGGCGACTTTTTATTTTTATAGGGCTATTAGATTAGGTGTATTAATTTTTAGTTTTTATAATTTTGTTAATTTTTTTGAAATCTTAGTGTTTCTTATTTTTTGTGATTTTAGTGTTAATTATTTTTGGTAAACTTAGATTTTTAAATTTTTTCACAGGATTTGTTTTTTTTTAGTTGTAATTTAGATGTTATCTTTTTTTTGTTTTTGTTTTGTTTTTTATTAATTTTTATTAAGGTTGAATAGAAACTTTACAGAAAAATAGATAGTCAGCAATACAGTAGTCATACAATGGGTTACAAGATAACAGTGTGCCATGACAAAAATAAATCACAATCGATATAGGATACATACATATTTGGCAAATGTATACATTGTGAACCTCATATTTTCCTTTTTCTTTTTCAATAGAACATCAACAAATTCTCTACAAAGTCGCTAGCCACCCTCTGACTGTTGATTTAGAAAAATAGGATAATATTTGGGAGTAATGCTAGTTTGGTATATGCTATAGCCGATAGATATAAGTTGAAAGGGAGATGGGGACTATAAGCTTGAAGAGCGGTATAAAATGCTGCAAATAAAAGTTTTAGGGATAGGTTTACTAGGATATAATTCCATTGGATTACTGAGTAAACTAAATAGTTGGGAGGGCAGAGCATAAGTTGGTAGACTATAGTTGAGAGATTTTTATAAATCTCGTATTATGGATAAGCCTAATTATGTAGAGGGTATATGAGTAATCTACACATAAGGTCAGTATCTAGGGTATGGGAGGAAGTTAACACTAACCATAGTCCACGCAAGATTACAAACTAGGAACTAGGATGCCGACTGGGCTACCACCATATAAAAAAGGCCTATGTTGGGGTGGCTAAATTACGCAGGCACATACCAGAAGTTCAAAGACCTTAATAAAATTAAGTTCGGTACTTTATTTGTATAAATTTATAGACAGAGCTAGTAGTGTATAAAAGATATAGAACAAACAGAATATTACATTAACACAGCACTCATATAGATATATAGTTGAAAGTAAGACCCTAGCATGTAATATATTAAAGGTAACATTTTGTATAATACCTATAGAATTATCCCTCTACTGGTCAGAGAAAGTACAAGTCTAGAACAAGTCTAATAAATATGTGATACAGTATCTAATAACAACAAGAATAGGCTAATAGACTAGCAGGTATCCTAGAAGTGTTCATAGGGTCTTATATTAACTAGGGCCTTAACCCATATTCATATATATGGCTAAAGGGGCATATCAACCAATATCACTATGTAATAGATGGGCAAAAAAAACGATAACCAACTATGCATTCTCAATTAGTACAGTGAGATACTTCAGATGTTAATGATTAGGGAATAAACTAGGAAACATTGTGTCCTGTCGCCTCGGCCACAGGCGGCAAAACAGGAGGGGCAATCCCATAAGCTTTTCTCCCAAATAAAGCACAAATAGTATTAGGCAATACCAATATTGAGGTAAATAAATGTCACATGACATCTTACTATAGGTATACTTCTGTTATGGACTATTATCTCTACACATGGAAGCTAACATATCATTAATTACATATACAGTATATATTTGCTCTCTGTCTATAAGAGCTGTGACATTGTCCCAGGTAAAGACATTATATCCCACACTGAACTATTAAACAGTAGGGTATCAATGAGTCTAAATATAGCTTCCAGCTGGACTAATGGGAAATTTAGAAAGAGCATATAGCATAATAGAACTCTCAGTTAAAATCTATAAAACACATGAACATTTCCTAAACGTTTGTACATATAGACAAGCATACATACCTAGTAAGCTAGAGCATATTCTATAACTCAGGTGCTCAAGGATATGACATATATGTTTAGCAAAACATTGTATAAACCCCAAATAAAAAAACAAGAAAAACAAAAAATAAACTGAGCATCAATATCTAGTTCCCTTAGGATCTCAGCACTCAAATATTGCACTGATGTAAAGTATATAGTGAGTAGCAGGGCTAATCTATTAAAGTGGATAGTATAACCCCTCACAGCAATTTAGAATCAAGTATGGGCGTTATGTGGCTAGCACAGTACAAGACCCAATATCTAGCTGAAAGGAAAAAAAAATAAAAAATAGATAAAAGATATCCCCCATATCATGCCAAACATATATATATTGCGTAGTGAGCTAGCATATAAGTTACTGCATAACAAGCATTATTACCAGTGGGCCCAGCTAACAGAAATATAAGAGGCATAATAACGATTACTATAAGTAATAGAAGGCTAAACTGTACAACCGGCATAAATTTATAAATCTAGTGAAAAGACTGTGCTGTTAGGACAAACAGGTTGAACAAGTAGGAGTCCTCTTAAAACTTAATGACATGGCACGTCTCTAGCAGCTACACGACTTGTAGCCGTCATTCCACCTCTGATGGCCAGGAGAAAAATAGCCTTCATACTGTTTAGGGTATTAAAAGGTAAGCTGAAATCAGCGGTTCAATTTGTGAACCTTTCTGCTAGCGGAGTGTGGAAGCAAGGTCCAATATGCTTGAAACAGTTAGCCTATTTCTCTTTGACTTGTATTAGGAGCAGGAGATATGCTGGGAGAAGTAATGCGCTACACAGCTGAGCCAGCTTCAGAATTAATCTAAACAATGCGGTGTTGTCTCTCTCCAAACAAGTCCGCAAATCTACTTCTCTGCTGTAGCAATCTTACAAGCAGTGAATCTCGATCCTCCTGCACCTCACCGCAAATGGCTGCCCCGTTAACCGTCGCTACCCCATCCTCCTTCCCTAGGCTGGTCACTTGGTCCCGCATAGGTTTAGAGTCCCAGTGTTGGGGTTCTGCCTCTCCTCTCCACGGGTAGGTGAGTGGGGAAAGGGTAGTATACTCCAATTCATATGGTTTTAGTAGGAGAGCCATCGGGTTATCTGTATTGAGTGTATAACCTGAAAAGTGCAGCGTATGGCTATTACTGTACTTAGGCCGCTCATCTCTTGATGTCTCCGACATTATGCTGAGCCCAGCGCCAGGCAATCCAACTCTTGTAGGAGTGATACCTTAAAATTCGCAAATAGGGTGCCTAGTGTTTCAGGAATATCATCCATGTTGTGGATGTAGGTATTACATAGAGGATTACCTTTAATGTTAGTTGCTCGTTCCAGTAGGCTGATGTGGGTGGATTTGGCAGTCTAGACCTCAAAAATAGCCGCGTGGTCTATCTGAGGAGCACGGTTCAAAATATAAATAACTTTTACGCTACAGACTCCATCTAGGTGTTAATAACCGACAGTCCCAGTAACATCTTATGGATCCTTCTCAAGTATCTTGAAATTCTGGATATTAGTCTCCAAAAAGCTAAATATAATCAGGAGCTCCCATAGCATACATCCTGCTGCTTTGGCTGTCGGCTATGCCCCCCCAGATTTTTAAATTTTTTTCATAGTGTTAGGGTTTTTTATATTTGTAATTTTTTTATTTTATTACAATAGTTATGTTAGGTTAATTTATAGTTTAATGTTAGGTTTATTCTTATTTCACATGTAACTTTTTATTTATTTAAATAGAGTTATATTGTAATTTTAATTTAAAGTTAGGGGGTGTTAGATTTAGGAGTTAATAGTTTAATTTAGTGTTTTGCGATGTAGGGGGCTTGCGGTTTAGGGGTTAATAACTTAATTTAGTGGCGGCGATGTTGGGGATCGGCGGAATAGGAGTTAATTGCTTTATTAGTGGCGGCGATGTCGGGAGCGACAGATTAGGGGTTAGTAACTTTATTTAGGTGTTGGCGATGTCGGGAGCGGCAGATTAGGGGTCTTTAGACTTGGGGTTTATGTTAGGGTTTTTTCATTATAGACATAAATGAGGTTGCATTACAGAGATTTTTCATTCCGGCTTCAGGTGTTAGTTTTTTTTCTAACAATCTCTCCACATTGATGTCTATGGGGGAAAGCGTGCACGAGCATGTCAAAGCAGCCCTTGGATTTTGTGAAGTATAGAGTTTAACGCCACCATATCGCATGCACAAGGAGGCTTTTCAGAAACTCGTAATGGCAGAGCTATGGAGGGTGAAATAACGCAATTTTTGTTGCGTACGTTTCGCACCCTGTTTAGCGCAAAACTCGTAATCTAAGTGTCTGTGAGGCCCTTGCAGGAGCTGAATGTGGGGCAAAGTATCAGAGGTAAACTGGATGATGAGAAGAAATGGAAGACGCCTGCTACGGTAATTGGACGCTCTCCAGAACCAAGGTCTTATGTAGTCCTTACTGATGGAGGGACAGTCACACGTCGAAATAGAAGACATATTCAGCCAGTACCTGAGAGTTTGGGACTGGATGCCTTAGAACCACCGCCGGTGGAATCCCCTGTTTTAAGAGGGGTGCCTTCCCCTCAGCAAGATCACAGCGAGGATACTTATAACTTCCAGCAGACTCTCAATCACCTTCTTCTGTATCACGGGACAGTTCATGTAAAATGACGTCAAATGTAAGAGTGGTGAAACTTCCAGCCCGATATCGGGATTAGTAGCACTAGTTAGAGCAGTGACCAGAAGAATAGGCAGAATAATCCCATGGTCACTGTGCACTAGCGTAGTCAAGTCAGGATTGTATTTCTTGTTGCTTATTATATATTCTCTTTAACTTGTTATTTATTATATACTAAACAAAACTATTTTTGTATGCTTCTTGTATACCTTGTTATTTGATGTACTTTAAAAAAATAAATGTATGCTTTGTCCTTTGAAAAAGGGAAAAATGTGATGAGAGTTGGAGGTGACGTCACCAGATGGCGGTGTGGCTTATAGCCATTATTGTCTAAGGCCTAGATTTGGAGTTTGGCGTTAGCCGTGAAAACCAGCGTTAGAGGCTCCTAACGCTGGTTTTAGGCTAACTCCGGTATTTGGAGTCACTCAAAATAGGGTCTAACGCTCACTTTTCAGCCGCGACTTTTCCATACCGCAGATCCCCCTACGCCATTTGCGTATCCTATCTTTTCAATGGGATCTTTCTAACTCCGGTATTTAGAGTCGTGTCTGAAGTGAGCGTTAGACATCTAACGACAAAACTCCAGCCGCAGGAAAAAAGTCAGTAGTTAAGAGCTTTCTGGGCTAACGCCGGTTCATAAAGCTCTTAACTACTGTACTCTAAAGTACACTAACACCCATAAACTACCTATGTACCCCTAAACTGAGCCCCCCCCACATCGCCGCCACTCGATTAAATTTTTTTAACCCCTAACTGCCAACCGCCACCTACGTTATACTTATGTACCCCTAATCTGCTGCCCCTAACACAGCCGACCCCTATATTATATTTATTAACCCCTAATCTGCCCCCCACAACGTCACCTCCACCTGCCTACACTTATTAACCCCTAATCTGCCGAGTGGACCGCACCGCTACTATTATAAAGTTATTAACCCCTAATCCGCCTCACTAACCCTATAATAAATAGTATTAACCCCAAATCTGCCCTCGCTAACATCGCCAACACCTAACTTCAATTATTAACCCCTAATCTGCCGACCGGAGCTCACCGCTATTCTAATAAATGTATTAACCCCTAAAGCTAAGTCTATCCCTAACACTAACACCCCCCTAAGTTAAATATAATTTTAATCTAACAAAATTAATTAACTCTTATTAAATAAATTATTCCTATTTAAAGCTAAATACTTACCTGTAAAATAAACCCTAATATAGCTACAATATAACGAATAATTACATTGTAGCTATTTTAGGATTAATATTTATTTTACAGGCCAATCAGAATATTCCTACCTTAATTCCGATTGGCTGATAGAATCCTATCAGCCAATCGGAATTCGAGGGACGCCATCTTGGATGATGTCCCTTAAAGGAACCGTCATTCGGCTAGTAGGCGTCGGGAGAAGAGGATGTTCCGCGTCGGAGGTCTGCAAGATGGATCCGGAAGAAAGAAGATTGAAGATGCCGTTGATAGAAGACTTCATCCGGATCATGGACCTCTTCAGCTCCCGCTTGGATGAAGACTTCATCCGGATCATGGACCTCTTCAGCTCCCGCTTGGATGAAGACTTCAGCCGGATCATGGACCTCTTCAGCCCCCCGCTTGGGCTTGGATCAGGACATCGGAGGAGCTCTTCAGGACGGATCGGTGAACCTGGTAGGGTGAAGACAAGGTAGGAAGATCTTCAGGGGCTTAGTGTTAGGTTTATTTAAGGGGGGTTTGGGTTAGATTAGGGGTATGTGGGTGGTGGGTTGTAATGTTGGGGGGGGGTATTGTATGGTTTTTTTTACAGGCAAAAGAGCTGAATTTATTGGGGCATGCCCCGCAAAGGGCCCTGTTCAGGGCTGGTAAGGTAAAAGAGCTTTGAAATGTAGTAATTTAGAATAGGGTAGGGCATTTTTTATTTTGGGGGTCTTTGTTATTTTATTAGGGGGCTTAGAGTAGGTGTAATTAGTTTAAAATTGTTGTAATATTTTTCTTATGTTTGTAAATATTTTTTTATTTTTTGTAACTTAGTTCTTTTTTATTTTTTGTACTTTAGTTAGTTTATTTCATTGTAGTTATTTGTAGGAATTGTATTTAATTTATTTATTGATAGTGTAGTGTTAGGTTTAATTGTAGGTAATTGTAGGTATTTTATTTAATTAATTTAATGATAGTATAGTGTTAGGTTTAATTGTAACTTAGGTTAGGATTTATTTTACAGGTAATTTTGATATTATTTTAACTAGGTAACTATTAAATAGTTCTTAACTATTTAATAGCTATTGTACCTGGTTAAAATAATTACAAAGTTGTCTGTAAAATAAATATTAATCCTAAAATAGCTACACTGTAATTATAATTTATATTGTAGCTATATTAGGATTTATTTTACAGGTAAGTATTTAGCTTTAAATAGGAATAATTTATTTAATAAGAGTTAATTAATTTCGTTAGATTAAAATTATATTTAATTTAGGGGGGTGTTAGTGTTAGGGTTAGACTTAGCTTTAGGGGTTAATACATTTATTATAGTAGCGGTGAGCTCCGGTCGGCAGATTAGGGGTTAATGTTTGAAGCTAGGTGTCGACGATGTTAGGGAGGGCAGATTAGGGGTTAATACTATTTATTATAGGGTTAGTGACGCGGATTAGGGGTTAATAACTTTATTATAGTAGCGCTCAGGTCCGCTCGGCAGATTAGGGGTTAATAAGTGTAGGCAGGTGGAGGCGACGTTGAGGGGGGCAGATATTAATGGTTAATAAATATAATATAGGGATCGGCGGTGTTAGGGGCAGCAGATTAGGGGTACATAAGGATAATGTAAGTAGCGGCGGTTTACAGAGCGGCAGATTAGGGGTTAATAATAATATGCAGGGGTCAGCAATAGCGGGGGCGGCAGATTAGGGGTTAATAAGTGTAAGGCTAGGGGTGTTTAGACTCGGGGCACATGTTAGGGTGTTAGGTGCAGACGTAGGAAGTGTTTCCCCATAGCAAACAGTGGGGCTGCGTTAGGAGCTGAACGCGGTTTTTTGCAGGTGTTAGGTTTTTTTTCAGCTCAAACAGCCCCATTGTTTCCTATGGGGGAATCGTGCAAGAGCACGTTTTTGAGGCTGGCCGCTTGCGTAAGCAACTCTGGTATCGAGAGTTGAAGCTGCGTTAAAAATGCTCTACGCTCCTTTTTTGGAGCCTAACGCAGCCATTTTGTGGACTCTCAATACCAGAGTTATTTTTATGGTGCGGCCAGAAAAAAGCCGGCGTTAGCTACGCGGGTCGTTACCGACAAAACTCTAAATCCGAGTAAGATATTATGAGATATTTGAAATGATTAAAACATCTTCTTTGAAAAGTACTTAGTAAAGTAATTTTTCTTTAAACCTTAGATAAAGGTGCAGTAAACTATAAAAAAAATAAAAAAAAATAAAAAAAAAATAAAGCAGGCCATTCACAAATCACATGTCTAGACAGCTCTATAAAGTAGCAGGCATCTTTCTGAAATACATTCATTTCTAATACCTCTAAAGACTTCTTAAAGCTTTTTTTTGCATATACTGCCTGTTCATTTCAGAGTCGATTGCCCAAGAATGTCATGAGTGTCACTTGTTTGACAAGAGAGGAACATTCACAATTGAAGTCCTTGTCAGTCCAAAGTTTGCAACTCAATCAGTCTGAATTTAGCTCCAAAAGGTATTTGCAATTCATTGCAAGGTATTGCATAGCACATGAAGTGCCCTTCTGAAAACGGAAAAACACAGTTCCAAGCAGAATCACATACATCAAATCATTCCTTTTTTTCTTTCTTTGCCAAAGTCTACTGCAATGCAAAAGCAGTTTAGATCATTTTAATTTGTTTCATTTTCTTCAAATTATTTTTGGTGTGGTGTTGACTGCTTGAGTGTTTTCTCTATTACACAGTGGCTTAAATTCAATAAACCTTGAATTGAGACAGCCCCAACTAGCAAATGAAGAAAATGGATAAAATTTAAACTTTTATGAGCTGCTTTTAAAGGGACAGTCTAATCAAAATTAAACTATCATGATTTAGATAGGGCATGCAATGTTAAACAACTTTCCTATTTACTTTTATCATCAAATTTGCTTTGTTCTCTTGGTATTCTTTGTTGAAAGCTAAACCTAGGTAGGCTCAAACTGATTTCTAAACCATTGAAAACCGCCTCTTATCTCAGTGCATTTTGACAGTTTTTCACAGTTAGTGCTAGTTCCTGTGTGTCATGTAGATAGCATTGTGCTTACTCCCGTGGAGTTATTTAGGAGTCAACACTGATTGGTTAAAATGCATGTCTGTGAAAAGCAGTGAGATAAGGGGGCAGTCTGCAGAGGCTTAGATATAAGGTAATCACAGAGATAATAAGTGTATTAATATCTTTTTAAACAATAACATTTTTCAGGTAGACTGTCCCTTTAAAGGGACATTATACACTCATTTTTTCTTTGCATAAATGTTTTGTAGATGATCTATTTATATAGCCCATAAAGTTGTTTTTTTAAGCAATGTATAGTTTTGCTTATTTTTAAATAACATTGCTCTGATTTTCAGACTCCTAACCAAGCCCCAAAGTTTTATGAGAATACTGTCAGCTACCTAATCCAGCTTGCTCCTGTTTGTGTAAAGGGTCTTTTCATATGCAAAAGAAGGGGGTAGGGGGGAGTATCTTATTTGCCACTTGCAGTGGGCTTTCCAACTACCTTTTCAACAGAGCTAAACTGATAGCTTCTTAGTAAGTTTTTAAACTGTTTTATACTTGATTTTTATATCAGTATCTGTGCATCTTATTCTTTATAGTATTATATGCAGTTATATGAAAATGAGTGTATACTGTCCCTTTAATGAAATGTGATAGGCTTCAGAGGAGCTCAATATCTCGTAGGGCTATGAGATTTTACAAGCGAGTACCTGATACAAAATGTAATGCTACTAGAGAAGCTTAACGTTAGATATGTGCGATTAGTTTTGTTCCGAATTCGAATTTGTCCGAATTTAGTCGAATTCGGAGCTTCGGACCGATTCGAATATCCGAATGAAATGCTTTCCGAAAGAAACTAATCCGAATGCATTTGTTCCGAAATCTTCAAATCGTTCGGACGTATTTGTTTTCATTCGGATGTGTGTGGCGCAGTTCGATTTTATTTTAGTTACACGTGACGTGACGTGACTACTAATCCGAATGCATTTGTTCCAAAATCTTCGAACCGTTCGGACGTATTCGTTTTCATTCGGATGTGTGTGGCGCAATTCGATTTCATTTTAGTTACACGTGACGTGACTACTAATCCGAATGCATTTGTTCCAAAATATTTGAATTGTTCCGATATATTTGTTTTCATTCAGACGTGCGCGAAGGTTTTTGGACTAGCATGGTATACTACTAATATAATATATATTAACGAGTGACAACGAATCGATTCAAATTCATTTGTTTATTAAAATGAGTGTAGTGTTATATATCTTCTTGTCCAATCAGATCATTCCTTTTGTTTTGGGGGTTGGATTACTGTCACAGTGATAGTTTTCTGGTCCAGTAATTATATTATTTAAATTTTGTGGGTTGGATTACTGTCACACGCAGTGCAATATGCTATAGCTTTTCCTCAAGGGCTGTGCTTATCAGTGCTGTTGTGTTTCCAGAAGGCAGACATTATCAGACTTGCATTCTGTCAGCATTGCAGCAGAAGACAATCCCTGAACTTGTGAAGTTATATTATTATTTTTGGCTGAAATTGTGACTCAAGGGAGAGGAGAAAGTTTTACAACAGTCAAATATATATTTATTTATCTTATAGTTCTTGCTTTAATAATTGTTATTATTTTGAACTTCTCACTAGAGCACTAGTTAGTAGTTAGTTAAAAAAAAATATTATAATTGTGTACTATTGTATTGATTGTCTTGTGTGACTTTTTGGAGTTCTCTCTGTATGAGCTGAGCTGAGCTGAGCTCACTCCAATTTTTTTTTGTTTAAGAGATTTAGTTACTGTTGTGCTGTCTTAAACTTAGATAACAGGCACACAGGTTGGTGAATGATGATAGGATTTTTTTTTATTTTTGAACACATCAGCAAAAGACACAGACATCACCCTATATTATTATTTACTCTTTGTGGATAAATATAATTATTATTTGTTGTGTGTATGTGTGTGTGTATGTATACTATTCATCATTGTAGATAGATATCAACACACGATTTAATTACATTTTTTTTGTTTGTTTAAGAGAGTTATTTGCTGTGCTGTCTTATACCTATATTACATTACAGGCACACTTGTCCTTTAGCATAGGATTTTTTTTGTGTGTGTGTATGTATACTATTCATCATTGTAGATAGATATCCACACAAAATGTAATTACATTTTTTTTGTTTGTTTAAGATAGTTACTAGCTGTGCTGACTTAAACCTATATTACATTAAAGGCACACTTGTCCTTTAGCATAGGAATTTTTTTTGTGTGTGTATATATACTATTCATCATTGTAGATAGATATCCACACAAAATTTAATTACATTTTTTTTGGTTTGTTTAAGACAGTTACTAGCTGTGCTGTCTTAAACCTATATTACATTACAGGCACACTTGTCCTTTAGCATAGGATTTATTTTTGTGTGTGTGTGTGTATACTATTTATCATTGTAGATAGATATCCACACACAATTTAATTACATTTTTTTTTTGTTTAAGAGAGTTACTTTCTGTGCTGTCTTAAACCTATATTACATTACAGGCACACTTGTCCTTTAGCATAGGAATTTATTTTTGTGTGTGTATGTATACTGTTCATCATTGTAGATAGATATCCACACAAAATGTAATTACGTTTTTTTTGTTTGTTTAAGAGAGTTACTAGCTGTGCTGTCTTAAACCTATATTACATTACATGCACACTTGTCCTTTAGCATAGGATTTTTTTTGTGTGTTTATGTATACTTTTCATCGTTGTAGATAGAAATCCACACAAAATGTAATTACATTTTTTTTGGTTTGTTTAAGACAGTTACTAGCTGTGCTGTCTTAAACCTATATTACATTACAGGCATACTTGTCCTTTAGCATAGGTTTTATTTTTGTGTGTGTGTGTGTGTATACTATTCATCATTGTAGATAGATATCCACGCACAATTTAATTACATTTTTTTTTGTTTAAGAGAGTTACTTTCTGTGCTGTCTTAAACCTATATTACATTACAGGCACACTTGTCCTTTAGCATAGGATTTTTTTTTAACACATCAGCATCATCAGAAGACACATTATCCAATCTCTATTATTGGCTAAATCTATATTTTTTTATTGATTGTGTGTGATAGTATCTATACCCAAAAATTATTATTAATTAAAAAACAATTATTTTTGTTTATAATTGATAATAATGATATAATTCTATAGTAATAATTACCATTATTTAATTTTTCAATTTTTATTTTTTAAATATATATAATTAGTAGACAACTACCTAATTATTTGTAATGGATAGTCATCCCCAGACCCCCACCTCATGTTCCTCAAACAACCAGCAGCAGTGACACAGTAACCACCAGTGACACCACATGTGTACCGTTACTGTCTGTGTCAAATCCTTCCACAGAATCCACATCCTCATTGCCAGGCACAGACATTTGTCATCCACCCTCCACACGTGAAACATCATTTAGGTATCACAATCGACCTGATACTACAAAGGAGAGGCAAATGAAGCAGCAGAAACCACTGCCCTATCCTGTTTCTGTGCCTCAGGTAAAGTTTATGGATTCAAGCAGAGCTAGCAGCAGCAGTAGTCAAAGCACTCGTAGACTCACTAGCAGTAGTCCAGTAGTCAACTGAGTCCACCCTCTAAATTTCAAAGGTCTGTAAGTAAAAATTTAAGTTCACAATCCTCTAGCAGGGTTGATAGGTCCTCCTCTGAGACCAGGAAGCAGTCTGCAATTCGGCGGCATCTTAATTTTCCGGATCTTACCCCCAAAACAACATGTACAATCACTAGTGACAGTTGTGTCACCACCTCTGCTATGTCCAGTTCTAGTACCGTGTTGCCAACTAAAATGTTTTACAGTAGAAGCCAAACAGTACCAACGCAGGCTTTTTCCAGTGAACATTCATTTAAGCAGCCCAAACGTGAAGTATTTGAGTATGAGGAAGAAAAAATTTCTCATGCTGATACTGCCGCCACCACCACTGCTACTGCCAGTGCCAACATTACTGATAGCCCATCTGCTATTGATATAAGTGAAGAGGGCACCAGTAGTCACCAGGGAGAAGAGGGCTCCCCAACATATGTCGCTAGTGATAAATCCATGTTTACTGACATGGATGAATCAGTGTCATCTTATAATTTAGATCCAGATGATCAAACTCACTATTCACCTACCCATAATTCACAGTATTATATAGATTTGTATTCCTCTCCGTCTCCAACATCGTCACCACCAGTGTCACCGAGCTCTCCATTAGCTCGTGTTGAGTCTCCCAGCCAGATTGTAGTTAGTGCACCCGCCACTACTGGTAGGCCACTAACCTCCTCCATTCCCACCATCCCTTCAATGTTTAGGCCTCCTCCTGTTATTTTACAGAGAGAAGGCCATGATATAACAAAAACAAAATAAGTTGCTACGGCATGTGCAGCCAAAGAAACTGTCACAAAAGATTCTTCACTGCACAGTGGCAAAGGTATTCGTCATGCACAAGTGTGGGAGAATTTTGAAGCTATTGGTGATGGTCGCCAAGCCAAATGCAAATTGTGTGGTAGGGAAGTCAGACGGGGTAGAGTGTTGGGGCATCTGACCAATTTAGGAATGAACCAACACATTCACACCCATCACAAGCCAGTGGTGTTAAGGGAAGAAAGTGGTGTCTCTGCTCCAGCCAGCACTACTAGTGGAACTACTACTAGCAGTGTCACAGTCACCACCAGTAGGAATCACAAGGAGCAGGGTGATCATGCCTCTTCTGGTGCAGCTGCTATCAGTGTCAGCCAACATCCCATGAAATCCACCCAGCCCACAATGGAGCAATTTGTTGTATTTCATTCTAGTCGGATGTCAAGACAGCAGGTGCGAAAAATTACACGCCTCATTGCCGAGCTCATAGCGGTTGGAGGCGTTCCTTTTAATATGGTGGAAGGGACCCTTTTAAACAACTTATGGAGGCAGTTGCACCCCATTATAAAGTTCCTGCTCGTACCACATTCAGTATATCTGTAATTCCCTCACTTTACCGGTCATGCGTTGTTGTTTTGAAGGAGGAGCTGGGAAAGGCTGCTGGACAGTCAGTGCACTTCACCACTGACCTATGGAGTGCTCCTAGTGGCCAACATGCCTTCCTGTATTTGACGGCACATTGGTGGCTGCCAAATGTGTCACCACCAGTTATATCACCCAAAAGTTCAGGCTCAAAAACCTCAGACTCAGTGACTGGTGCAGTAGCCAAGGGGTACCGCTCCTTTCTCCTGCATGATGAGGTGATGGATCATCAGCACACCTCACAGAACATCCTACATGCACTGAATAATATGGTGGCTCAGTGACTAGGAGAGCAGGCAGGCACAAAGACACAAATGGGTTTTGTTGTCACTGATGGGGCAGCCAATATGCTAAAGGCGCTACGGGAGGGCGGGTTTGTGGGTATACGTTGTTCTGCGCATGTACTGCATCTGGTTGTTAAGGCTGCCCTCGATCACAACACCAGAAGGTTGGCAACACTTTTTGAGTGTTGCCGAAAAATAGCTGGCCACTTCCATCATAGTGTCAAAGATAGCCATCTCCTTAGGCAGGAACAGAGAAATTTTGGACTTGCAGAGCACCGGCTCAAACAAGATGTGAGTACTAGATGGAACTCCACATTAGATATGCTGGAGCGTATATTAGAACAGCAAAAGGCAATCCATGCAATGTCATACAAACATTCCATTGGCATTAACAGACCACTGGGCAGGGATGACTGGGCCATGATTGAACAGGTAGTGGCAGTCCTCACACCTTTTCGGGCGGTGACAGAAAATTTAAGCCAAGAGAACGCTAGCCTGGCACAAGTCATTCCCCTCTTCACTCACCTCTCGAACCTATTAGATAATTTCCTTACTAATAGGGAAGTATTGCCTGGTGGTAATCTTGATGATGATGTTGCTGCCCTTATAAGGAGGTTGAAGCAGCAACTGACTCGGTGCGTAAAAGAGTGCATCGACATTAGCCCTCACTACATGCTAGCCCCACTTTGTGATCCTAGAGTAAAGGGAAAGATAGCACTCCATACAAATAGCTTGACCTCATGGAGGGACAAATTGATACAGAGGGTGCGTGATAGACAAAAAAAAATGTCACCTGTAGAGGAAGATGAAGAGATGACAGAGTATGATAGTGATACTCTGTCACCTAAAACCAAAAGCTCTAGCACTGCTGCTTGTTCTCGTCCCACCACAGCAGCTACTTTTTGGGCTGATACACTGGGCACATTGGTTGGAGACATTAGAGATCCCCCAATGAAAGAGAGCAATGCTGCAGACATGGTTAAGCTTTACCTATCTCAACCTGCCCTGAACCCCAGTACAGATCCCTTGACATTTTGGGATGAAAAGAGGTATTTGTGGCCTGTCCTGTCTGTAGTAGCCCAAGAGCTAGTTTCTTGTCCCCCAACCACTGTCCACAGTGAACATGTATTTTCAATCACAGGAAATACACTTTCACCTCATCGTTCACAGTTGTCCCCCCCAGCTCCTGGAGCAGATGACATTTTTAAAAATAAATCTACCAAAGCTGGGTTACACAGCTCTCAGCTTTGATTCTGATTAAAAATTGGATATAATCTCCTGCTGACCCACTTGTGCAGTGTGCCAGTCAGTACTGGACTGGGAATTAAAATCATCCCTGGAAAATTGGGAGAACAGCCCTATTTTCCATTCACTCAGTATAATGCACACATTCAATTTTTCTCAAAGGTGATATTACTGGGATACTCCTTCCCCCCAATATTTTGTTTCAGAATTATAGTATATTATTTTTTAATTAATTTTTTTCCCATATTCTTGTTATATGCACTGTAAAGCCCAATTACATCCATTAATCACCACTTTAAATTGTAGCTTTTCTAGCCATAGCTGCTGCCGCCCACCATGAAATTTCCTGGTATCCCGTTAGGCTAATCCGGCGTTGCTGGATGTCATTACATGACAAATCATCATGGCTCCTAAACCAAAATATCTCTTATTTTGATGATATTTTGTAGTTAGCGAGGTCATCAATCAAGTAACTTCCCAAATTCAATATTTTCTACCCCTCTTTGAGACATAATATAATATAATATATTATTCCCACTACAGCAGGGTATCCATCCAAAAATGTAAAACAAAATCCAAATAATTTAAACTTAAAAGCTAAGGCCAAAAAATACCAATATTTTGATTTATATTAGTAATTTGAAGGTAACGTCATGTGACCATCAACCTTAAATATTTCATAATAAACATTGAAATGTTATGTGATGATTTGTCATTGAATGACCACCAAAAAAGTCCTTTCTATTTCACAGCTATTTTACTTCCCAAGGGTGTGATGGTTGATTTTATTACAATTTCCACTTTGTAATGACTTTCTTTATCATTTTTGTTATAATTTTTATTTTAGCCTAAACAAGCTTGATCAAGCATTTGTACTAGTGTATACAATTTTTTTTCAATCGTTTATAACTAAAAAGTGCACCTTAATCATAATTTTACAATTGTAAACACACATTTACACGTTACACAAAAAGTTTCTGTTGTAAGCATTGTCACACATTAGTTACAGTTCGAGTTAATTTTTTTATTAGTTAGTGGGAGTTTTGGAGACTGTTATCTAAAATTAAAAAAACTTTGAATTACAACTATGAATAATATTTTTGGGCACTAAGATCAAATATTAGTGCTACAAACAAATATAGATTTAACAATCAGCCTGCTGCTACCATACGCAAAAAAATACAGTTAATCTCTAGGACAGTGTTGTCATTCTGGAAGTCCGATCCTCCTAAGAAGAAAAAAATACAATAATATCAATGCTTTGCACAGAGGCACAAACAATTGAGTGACTTTTAAATTCACCACTTAATCCACATTCCATCATTTATTTCCATTTCTTAATAAATTACTCTCTGTTTCTTTCTCAATTTTTTTAAAGATTAATAAAGAAACACTGGAGACTGTATGTTGAGGAAGAAGGAGAAAGACCATCAAAAAGAGGATGCTACAAGGAGTTCACGGGTAAGTATTATCAATACATGTGTACTTACAAATAATGTTTAAAAAGCTGCATGGAGTGCTGCTCATATGTGTCTAAAGAAGGTTTTAAACTTTCAATTGAAACCTCTGTAAAATAAGTATCAGAGCTAGTAATTTCACCATCATTAGATACTTACAAATATATTATAAACTGAAGATTAAAAAAGCAATAATACATATGGTAGATCCATGTGTATAAGGGTTATCATTAGCAATTATAATTGAGCATGTTAAACATTTTGAAGATTTAGATTTTTAACTTTGCAGTAGGTAGGCTGCCCGGACAGTCAGACAGTAACTCTCTTGAAAACATATCATTAAATGAGCAACGGTTTCCAATAAAGGTGAATAATATATATGTAAGTCCATATGTAAACCTCATATGGCAGAATGGTTACAGGTACATTTATTGTTCATGCGAATTGTTATTATGATTTGATATTATTGCTCTTCGTCATAGGTTCCACAAAAAGCATGTAGTATGCTATGCGTGCACCCATATGTTGTGACGGTTTGAGAATCCAGGTTTTTTTACCCTATAAAAAATAGCACTGAATTTGACCTTAAAGTAAATATAGTGTATCTGATTCAGAATCAGGAAATCAAAATTTTGGATTTAGTAATAGTATCCCTTTAATGTTGATTACTTTAGAGACAGATTGATTAATGAACCTAACCAATCTGTATGTTTTTTTTTGTTTGTTTTAAAAGATATGTATTGCAGATATGAGGACACACAATTAATTTTACAACACACATTTTAAATTTTAAAGATGACAGAAGATATTTCCTTAAAATCGACCGTCAAGAAAGCTTTAGATTGAATAAGTAAGTAAATATATACATATAGATATAAATATACCTCAAAGACAAAGTTGAAATTTAAATTGTGCAAATTAAATGACACACATGGATCAAGAAAACATACACTTTATTACAACTATTCGAAAGAGTGCTTTCCAATCCAAATAACATTTATGTATATATTATTGTGTATATATATATATATATATATATATATATATATATATATATATATAACATATATAAATATATTATATAAAAACTCAGAAACAATTTAACAATGAAAACAGTGTAAGTGCATTTTCAAATGCTAATTACACTGTTCTCAAAACATGAGGTAAATAGAGGGTGAGAGGGACACATAAAAATAACTATTATCTGAAACTTCAATTTATGTGTCATGCGATGTAGCATTGTCTTGTAGTTGAAGATAAATTGCGTCCAAAATGGATTCATGCATGTTATCCATTGCCTGGTGCTGTTCTCTGTTGACACGGGCTAATGCCCTATTAGTGATGTCGCGAACATAACATTTTCGGCGAACGGGCCAACCGGGCGAACCGCCATAGACTTCAATAGGCAGGCGAATTTTAAAACCCACAGGGACTCTTTCTGGCCACAATAGTGATGGAAAAGTTGTTTCAAGGGGACTAACACCTGGACTGTGGCATGCCGGAGGGGGATCCATGGCAAAACTCCCATGGAAAATTACATAGTTGATGCAGAGTCTGGTTTTAATCCATAAAGGGCATAAATCACCTAACTTTCCTAAATTGTTTGGAATAATGTGCTTTAAAACATCAGGTATGATGTTGTATCGATCAGGTAGTGTAAGGGTTACGCCCGCTTCACAGTGACAGACCAAACTCCTGCAGCGGGTACAACATCTAAATAGTTTGTAAATTTTGTCCTGAGTTTAGAAATACCCAATGTTAACATGTTCTTTGCTTTTTTTGCAAGTTATAGGGAAATAAATACAAGAAGCACTTTGCTATTTCAAAACCACTTTTTTTCAAAATGAGCGCTAGTTACATTGGAACCCTGATATCTGTCAGGAATACCTGAATATCCCTTGACATGTATATATATTTTTTTTAGAAGACATCCCAAAGTATTGATCTAGGCCCATTTTGGTATATTTCATGCCACCATTTCACCGCCAAATGCGATCAAATAAAAAAAAATAGTTCACTTTTTCACAAACTTTAGGTTTCTCACAGAAATTATATACAACTTATGCAATTATGGCATAAATGGTTGTAAATGCTTCTCTGGGATCCCCTTTGTTCAGAAAGACTTATATGGCTTTGGCGTTGCTTTTTGGTAATTAGAAGGCTGCTAAATGCCACTGCGCACCACACGTGTTTTATGCCCAGCAGTGAAGGGGTTAATTAGGAAGCACGTAGGGAGCTTGTAGAGTTAATTTTAGCTTAAGTGTAGTGTAGACAACCCAAAGTATTGATCTAGGCCCATTTTGGTATATTTAATGCCACCATTTCACTGCCAAATGCGATCAAATTTAAAAAAAACTTAAATTTTTTCGCAATTTTAGGTTTCTCACTGAAATTATTTACAAACAGCTTGTGCAATTATTTAAAGAAAAGGGGTGTGTATATGGTGCGCAAATCTACCCCCTGCAATACACACTAATCTGCTCCCATAATGCAGATAATAAAGGAATTGGTACAAAGAGAGAAAAGAGTTGTGTGTATGCGCTAAACAGCTGTGGGGATGAGGATAACCTGCAAATATATATTTGTATTATGATATGCAATACATAACCACTCTGTGTTAAAAAAGTAAATACTCCTATATTAGTTTATCATAAACTATGACTTAGCATCTGAAATAAGTCTAGTATCAAAAAATAGGTATATCAAAGTAAAATTTATTTATCTCATTTGAAAATTCACATGAAAATATCTAAGTAATATCTAAGTGATAATATGACCGGTCATATAAATAAATACAAACACTAGAAAAAACTATGCTAAAAACTATACTAAAAATAGCTGTATAATGTTTAGAGGCAACTAGATTTAGAAAATCCTAGAGTGGTTGCCCCATAAATTAATATCAATCCACCTTTATAATACTGGTTCGTATGGGAATTGATTGGTATAAAAGTTCCGTTTAGGAATTGATTGGTATAAAAGTTCCGTTTGGGAATAGATTAATGTCAAAGTTCCGTTATAGGAATAAATTGGTGTAAAAGCACCGTTTCTGCCATCTTAAGTACTGGCAGAAAGTTTGCCAGTACTAAAATAAAAGGTTTTTAATTTTTTTAAGCATATTTACATATGCTGTGGTGTAGCATCCCCCCTTAGCCCCCAACCTCCCTGATCCCCCCAAAACAGCTCTCTAACCTTCCCCATCTGCCTTATTGGCGGCCATCTTGGGTACTGGCAGCTGTCTGCCAGTACCCAGTTTGCAAAAAAAAGTAGTTTTTTCTGGGGGGGGGGGGGTTTCTGTAGTGTAGCTTCCCCCCCCCTCCCACAGACCAACCCCCACCACCTGCCACACCAGATATGAGTGGTGGCACTGGGCAAGTGGGCACAGTATACGCTGTGAGCCTGACACACACGCTGGCAGGCAGGCAACTCCAATTAGATTACACAGGAAAAAAAAGAAAAAGCAGACTGATGTTCTAGCCTTAAAAAGGGCTTTTTGTGGTGCTGTCCTTACAGCAGAGATCAGATGAGTCCTTCAGGACTGTAGTGGACACTGAATACACTAGCCTAGCTATCGATTTCCCTATTAAATCAGCAGCAGCTACACTGTCCCTCCTCTCACTAAGAATGCAGCTTCCGAATGAATCTAAAATGGATGCTGTCCAGGAGGTGGGAGGGTCTGGGAGGGAGGGTCTGCTGCTGATTGGCTGGAATGTGTCTGCTGACTGTGAGGTACAGGGTCAAAGTTTACTCAATGATGACGAATAGGGGGCGGATCGAACATTGCATATGTTCGCCCGCCGTGGCGAACGCAAACAAGCTATGTTCACCGGGAACTATTCGCCGGCGAACTATTCGCGACATCACTATGCCCTATCTATGTGTTGATGTAAATCCTTTCTCAGATTTTCAACAGCTTTGGTTAAATTTTGTGTTGCTCTTAAATTTTGCAGAAGTAAATCCTCCGTTCGGCTATAACGATTTTGGGTTTCCTCTTCTGTTTGCTGGTCTGGTTCCATTTGAGGCGGTGGATTAGGCATTGTCTGCCCATGCAGCTCATCCACAATGGGGGCATAATGTTGGATTTCAGGTTGTTCAACACCCACAGTTGATGATGGTGAGCTGCATGTTGGATCAATATTCACTCCATCACTTTCCTCTACATTACTGATTGTTGAATGCAGTTCACTGCTATGGCTTCCCCCTGCAGACATGAAATAGATGAAACAGTTATCAAATGTTATTATTTTGTGGTATGCAAACCAATAGATTTGTGGACATGTTGTACAGACAGAGAAAGAGTCTCCCTAAAAATTTTCTTTCATAATATCGAAGAAAAAGACAGCGACAGACTATTCACACACTTTTATACATTATTCTCTGAAATATATTTTTATATCCAGGATGGACATATTTTTGTTCTCTGTCAAATCGATTTTAAATTTAGATTCTATTTACAATTTTTTTTTTTTTTTAAATATCACCTAATAAATCATTTGTATCTGAAGTTGTTTTTATTTATTAAAGCCTTTTTTAAATAAAATGTAGAGATAATGATTGTCTGTCCTGTTTGTTTATATTTTCAGTTTGTCCTAACTTACATGGAGGAGTAGTGGACATTGCTCGTCTTCCAGAGGCTTCTAATGGTGGGATCCGAGTTGCTGTTAAAGATATTATAAAATCAGCACATGCCAAGGTATACTAAATTATACATAATACGTTTGTGTGATGACATCAATATGTATTTAAAATGCAAAAGCAATTGTGTAAAAAAAAAAGGTAAAGCCCATTGTCCTTCAATCAGACAGATGTATACTATAATACATGACGTGTTATTTGATCATGTGCATTATCAAATCTTAATTACATCATTTTCATAACCTACTGCTATCAATTCATAAGAGTTTTTAGTCAAAAGCTAATGAGTATATACCCTTTTTTCATAATCAGTTTTGAAAATAAAGCAATTTAAAAAAAATAATAAAAAGCAGGTAAAGGTGAATAGTGTGCCATACATTTGGCTGAGAATGGTCAGCTGATAGTCTCAACAAGTGGATGGACGGCAGAATCATTAGCAGGCTGCTTAAATTCAGTAGATGAAAATCATGACACAAGGAATAATAAACCAAATATTTGACTTTCAATATTTTTAAAAAGCATGAAATGTAAAGCAGCTTTATAAATTTATAGTCCTATCATAACATTTGTTTTGTTGTCTTCTTATTGTTATTTTATAAATCAAGAATGTAAGCAAGTGCTATGCCGCTATGCATGGTTTCGAAAAAAAAAAAAAAAAAAACACGGGGACCAGGCTTACATTAATGGTTTTTAAAATAAAGATAATAATAGAACAAAGAAAATTTGAATATCAAATTATAGAGTAGATTAATTAGCTGCTCTCGCAGATTCTAGTATGAAATCATAAATTAAAAATTTTGGGTTCATTATACCTTTGAGCACAACACTTGATCATGGAAACTTGGCAAGAAAAAGGTAGGGCTAGGGAACTGGGAGAGCGTACAATTGGATTGTAATACTCTTGGAGTAAAACTACTGTTCAATCAATGGTTTTTTTTTAAAACCTATGTTTGTATTCCTATTTAGGTACTTACCAGAACTAGGCTGAGGCGTGCATGGGGATGATGGCCCTGCAGAGTCTTTTTCGTTATCTGGAAAACATTAAGGTGAAGAGACAGGTAAGTCTAACACGTGTATTAGTGAAGAATAGTTAGTAGTGATGAATGATTCATAATTTCAAACAAACATATACAGGCCAGGTAGCGAAATATATATATAATATGTTATCCGCCGTCCAAAAGATGCATTTAAATGTGATGGTCTATTTTTTCTAATTTAAATCATTGAAGTCACATTACAGCCAAAAGGATGCAAAGGACACAGCGTGTGAAATTCAGGTATTGGTGAGGTAGGGAAAGGGAAAATAAAGGGCCTTGGGAGGGAAAGAGAAGAAAGGTGACATGAGGAGAAAGGATATAGGGGAACAACAAAGGAAGGGGCATAGGGGAGTGAGGTGAACACAAAAGAAGGGCCATGGTGAGGGAGAGAGATGATATATATATATATATAATAATAATAACGAGTATTTATATAGCGCCTTTCTCCCAGTGGGACTTAAACTCTCAAAGCGCATTTTTCAAGGCTCACTCTCGGAATTAAACAAATTGGCAGCTTAATATTAATACTTGTTATTATTAATTAAACATTTTATGTTACTCATTTTAGCAAGCTCAGAAGGATGAAGGGATGAGGTGGCCCTGTTGGGATTTGAACCTTTGAATTTGGATTTTTGAACAGCCTTTTGTAGTCAGGGCATTTTACCAACTGAGCTACCTCAACAGACTTATATAAAATGTGATTTTGATTCTGTCATATATAACTATGCCAGATTAATGCATCTTCCATCTTTCACATACACAAATCACATACACAAGAAATGTATTTGGATGATGGAAGTTGAGTTATGAAATGTGTATGTAACTATGTATGCTAGAATGCAACTCCCATCATTGTCATACATGATCGTTGCCTTACATATATGGGTCTTTCTTTATTTGTTTTAAATAAAAAATCTGTAATAGGAAATTGTAAGAAAGGAGAAATAGATTGTCTTGTCTTCCACTTTATTCACTTGTATTTATTTATTTCCACACCCATGCATATATGCAAAGTAATCGTATATTTCATTTTACTCACCAGCTCTCTGTTGCCTGACAGATTTGTCTGTCCGAATCGCACTCTGGACACCAGTGACAACAGCATCTTGTAGGAATTTGTCACGGAACTCCTCCCAACTTCTAAAATGGACAGCCTTTGATTTGGAGTGCATGACGGACATTTTACGCTTCACCATCGCCCTGCAATCATAATACCTAGAAATAAAAGAAAATATAATTTTTGGTTATTAAAATAAAACAAATAAAAATTTAGAAAAATAATGACTTTATTTAAAAAGAAGGATTTCTTACAGTTTGCATCTGATTCTTAACATCAAAAGAATACCAGTGGAGCTATTGGAATTTACTGACAGTGCCTGACCTGTACCCCTGATTTATAGAGTTTTCAATAGTTATGTTATAGAGATGGATAGATTAATAGGAAAAAAAAATATATCTATATATAAATTGACAGGTTATAATTGTTGTTTTAGATGCATGTAAGATTTATGTATGTAACAAATAAATATGTTTTGTTGAAAAGTTAGTACAGTGTTTGCTTATCTGTTATACATTGAAATGGACAATAATGTCAAAATTAAGTTTTATGATTATGAATCAGATAGATCAGGTAATTGGACATTTAAAGGGACATGAAAAGAAAACAAAAATAATTTTCAAGATTCAGATAGAGGATCCAATTTGCAATAAATGTCTAATTTACTTCTATTTTCTAAATATTTTCATTCTCTTGGTATCATTTATTGAAGGAGGCAGCAATGCACTAATGTTTCTAAAAAAAACACATGGGTGAGCCAATCAAAATCGAAATATATGTATATGCAGTCACCAATCAACAGCTAGAAAATAGCTTCTCTGCACCTATGTGAAGTTGGCAGCTCATGTTTGTAAAAAGTAAATGAAAATATAACATTCGTTTGTGCTGCGTTTGTGCTGATTTGTGCTGTAAAAACAAACGTTTGTGCCAGTTCGGTTTAGGAAATATTGCGCATTATTTTTTTATGAAACCCCGCCCACTTTGCAACCCCATGTTATGCAATTTTAAAAACAAATATAACATTTGTTTGTGCTGTGTTTGTGCTGATTTGTGCTGCAAAAACAAATGTTTGTGGCCGGTTTGGTTTAAGAGATATAGAGCATTATATTTGCTAAAACTACGCCCACTTTGAAGTAAAGAATGCGCTATATCTCCGAAACCAAACAGGCACAATTGTTCATTTTTGCAGCACAAATCAGCACAAACACAGCACAAACAAATGTTATATTTGTTTTTAAAATTGCATAACATGGGGTGCAAAGTGGGCGGAGTTTAAGCAAATATAATGCGTAATATCGCAGAAAACAAACTGGCACAAACGTTCGATTTTGCAGCACATATTAGCACAAACAAATGGAATATTTATATTTGTTTTTAAAATTGAATAACATGGGGTGCAAAGTGGCCGGGGTTTCTTAAAGAAATAATGCGCAAGATCTCCTAAACAGAACCGGCACAAACGTTCGTTTTTGCAGCACAAATCAGCACAAACGAATGGTATATTTTAATTCCCTTTTTACAAACATGGGGTGTCAACTTCACATAGGTCTTCTCTGCTGCTCCAAAGCTTGCATAGAAAAACCTTTCAACAAATGATACAAGAGAAGGAAGATAATTAAAAAATATGTTATTTTGGGAAGTTATTTAATTAAAAATGAATTCTCTATATGAATCATGGAAGAAACATGTTGGTTCATGTCCTTTTAAGTGAATTAACTTTATAATTTCATTTATCTAAATTTACACAGTCTTTTTATGTAATATCATCCTGAGCATGTGCAGAAGCGCACAGGGTATATAGATACGTATATAGTCTGTGATTGGATGATATCTGTCACATAAACATAATACAGGGGACGATAACCAAAAAAATGTGTCTAAAAAAAAATTATATACATTTGAATTGTTAGAATTGCATTGTATTTTTATTAGCCACTTCTTAATTATGTTATTTATTATACTGCATGAGCGGTCCTTTAATAATACGATATTTATATTATAAGGACAGATATGTTTGGCTGATGCAGCCATTGTGCATATGCTAGAGAGTGAGAGTGCAGCACGAGAAAAACATAACTGGGCCTTAAATAAAATTACAACCAAAGCTGAATGTGCAGTGGAAAGTAGAGGAAACTGCGCAAGACAAGCATGAGGTGAATTTGATAATATACATAAATTGGAAAGTATAAAAAAAAATTATAACTGAATATTTTAAAGGCACACTGAACCAAATTTTTTTCTTTCACCACGATTTAGGTAGAGCATGCAATTTTAATACAATTTATAATTTACTCCTATTATCTGTTTTTCTTCAGTCCTCCTTGGATCTTTATTTGAAAAAGCAGGAATGTAAAGCTTACAACTGGACCAATTTTTGGTTCAGCATCTTGCATAGCGATTGCTGATTGGTGGCTGGCTACATTTAGCCAACAATAATCAAGCACTACCCATGTACTGACCCAAGGATGGGCTGGCTCATAGGCTTAACAATCATCTCTTTTTTAAAATAAAGATAGTTACCAAAGGGGTCAATTTATTTGTAAATAAATGTAGCTACCAATCTCAAGCGCTAGCCAGGGTGCTAAAAACCAAAAATGGGCTCCTGTCCTTACCTTATTAAAACTAAAATTTCAAATAAAGATAACAAGAGAAAAAAAGAAAATTAAATTATAGGAGTAATTTAGAAGTTGATTAAAATTTATAATTCAATGCTCTAGGCACGAATCATGAAATACTACTATTTCCTTTAAGCTTGACGAACATTCCTGCTTTTCAGATAAAGAATAGACGCCATGACAATGAATAATAATTATTGAATTTATTTCTTTCCGATAAACATTTTGGCCTGTGTAGTAGTACACACAGGCTAACACACACTAGAGTTAGTTTTTTAATATAAAAGAAGAAAATATAGTTTTTGAAACTTAACCCGGTGCTTGACACAGGCGGCTGTCCGAGTCCACTGCTCCAACTGCAAACACAGCATCACGACTGTGAGCCATGCTGCTTGCTTCGCAGAGGATGCAACCTCTGAACTAAATAAAATTGTGCCTGACTTTAAAAACTAGCAGACACAAGGGCCAAATTTTCTAAAGTCGTAAAGCCTTCTATGCCTTGGAGAAAGTGGGCACGCTGCTGTTCCTTTTCTGACTCAGAGTCAGACTCCTCAGAGGGGTGTAACTGCTAGCCTCCTCCTCTTCAATTGCTTTTTTGGCACTGGTGTGCTTTTTTGCTACAACCATGCCTCTGCCTGTCCCTACCTAACCCTGCTCCCTAGAACTTTCAAGGTCCCTCTCCCCTATCCCTATGGTCCATGGTGCCTACTAATCATACTATGCCTATCCTACCTCTATCACTATCCCTATTACTAGTACTCTCCCTAGCTCCACTGTCCCTATCCCTATGTCCACTCTCTCTAATATCTCTGTCCCTATCACCCCTCACGACCACTAACAATTTCTGACATTCTAATCTTCTCCAACAACAAGAAACCAACTGCTCTCTTGAAATCACAAAACTAATCTAAGATATTAGTTACATGGGTGTGGCTATAGTGTGCAGGAGTGATGCAAGCATAATTGTGAATCAGGCTGCCTGATTGGCTGCATGAACTATAAAATATAATGATAAGTGTTAAATGACATATTAAATGTATTTATTAATATATTACGAGTCATTTAACAGTGTAATACATTTATGAATATTTCATATGATTATCTATCGATTCGAAATTGAGAATCAAATGTATCCGAAATCATAGAACCGAATCACTTCCGAAATAACGATTTTAAGAAATTTTATCATAAATAACTATTCTAGTCCGAAATTACGATTCGGTATGACATAAACGATCGGTCCGACATTATGAAATTCAAATTTGAAATCGAATGTATCCGAAATAATAGAACCAAAATCACTTCTGAAATAACGATTTTATGAAATGTTTATCATATATAACGATTTGGTACGAAATTAAGATTCGGGTTACTACCTAACCATTCGTTTCCGACATAGGAATCGATCAGAAAAAAGTAACTTTAATTACTTTCCGAATGAATCCGAATTGGCCGAATTAAAACCAATACGAATGAAACCGAAACGAGTAGCCGACGCATTACCTATGCGACCGTATCGAACCGAAATAAAAAACCCGACCGAATCTATACCAAAACAAATTTTTCGATTGCGCACAATGTCTACTTAATCGTGTATTCATTTTGTAGAGAGATATTAGAGATTCGTCCGAATTTTGCTGATTCATCGAGTCATTTTATATACATACAGCCGAATACATTAATGGATTCGTTCATGCCATTTGACACCAAAAAATGGTGCAGTAATGGGTGGAAGAAGTTAAATAGTTGGGATAAATATGCTCTTTTTTTAAATGATGTACAGGGGGTCTTACTCTTCATTTGTCTATCGTCCCCCTGTCCAATCCTGCCATAGTATATACTTACGTTGGGTGTACAGCCGGTCAGGCAATGAATGCTGGATTTTAGACATACAGGAGTTAGGTTCTTTTTTTGTTGAAAAAATATGTTCTTTTAATTGCTTGAATCCTGTAATATAAGATTTTTGTTAATATTAATTTCCTATATTATCTGTTCACATTAAAAATAATGGTAATGAATGTGAATCCAATATTCATCTGAACCAAATGCCTGTATGGACGAAAATCAGCTGAACCGAAAGTTTAAAAAAATCTGTGAATACGGCTCAAGGTAGGGTGATCTTCAATGGGGTAGTGTTAGGTTTTTTAAGGGCGCATCGGGTGGGTTTTAGAGTAGGGGTGTGTGGGTGGTGGGTTGTAATGTTGGGGGGGTATTGCATTCTTTTTTTTACAGGTCAAAGAGCTGATTACTTTGGGGTAATGCCCAGCAAAAGGCCCTTTTAAGGGCTATTTGTAACTTAGTTTAGGGAATTTTATTATTTTGGGGGGCTTTTTATTTTATTAGGGGGCTTAGATTAGGTGTAATTAGTTTAAACTTCTTGTAATATTATTTTTTTGTAATTTAGTGTTTTTTTTGTACTATAGTTTAGTTTATTTAATTGTATTTTATTTTAGATCATTGTAGTTAATTTATTTAATTAATTTATTGATAGTGTAGTGTTAGGTGTTTTGTAACTTAGGTTAGGATTTATTTTACAGGTAATTTTGGGGCATTCTTCAGTATAGTATATGTAGTCATATGTTGTTAACTAAAACTATTCAGTAGGTAGCTACATATGAGTTAGGGCTGAGGAGTCCTTAAAACTATTTCAATAACAAAATATTGTTAATTAAGCTTATATGCTGTTCCTCGTCCTCTAAGGTGGGGGACATGGACACCTAGGTCTCACATAAGGTCCCGGGAAAACTGAAGGTGTGAGACTGCGCCAAAATAAAACTACTACACAAACTCCAAAATAAATAGAAGTCTCTCAGATTCTATAGAAACTAGCAAATATTAAAAATGTGTAATATTGGAGCGCTCGAGGAGAGCTAAAGTACAGCCGTATTGGACAGATATATAATATACCAGATATGAAAAGACTATAGCAAGCGCAGAAGATTAACCACAAATGCCTAATCTATATGTCCTAAATATGTATATGTACTGGGCAATACTGCAAATATATAACTACAATAAAAGCAATCAATAAAAAATGCGGATAAAATGGGTATTTTATATAGATCAATTCATATATATGTTAAAAAGAAATTTACATAGATATACTGAAATTCATAATCATGTTATTTTTATGAATTTCAGTATATCTATGTAAATTTCTTTTTAACATATATATGAATTGCTCTATATAAAATACCCATTTTATCCGCATTTTTTATTGATTGCTTTTATTGTAGTTATATATTTGCAGTATTGCCCAGTACATATACATATTTAGGACATATAGATTAGGCATTTGTGGTTAATCTTCTGCGCTTGCTATAGTCTTTTCATATCTGGTATATTATATATCTGTCCAATACGGCTGTACTTTAGCTCTCCTCGAGCGCTCCAATATTACACATTTTTAATACTCACATAAGGTCCCACAAACCTCCTCATTCTGAGAGGTCAGTAGTGAGCATAAGGGATAGTGTAGTTAACAAAGAGTATATGTGCAGACAGCGAATAAAATAATTAGCTGTAAGTCATCTTAACTGTGTTATAAAGACATTTGGCAGTGCATAACATAGTTATATCACAACATTAATGAAATAGTAGCACTTTTCCTTCAGGGCCATATAGAAATGATCATAAATTGTGAATGATACTTATCTGTGGGGTGTAACCCCCTATATCATGTGGGGTGCCTGCGACTTACATAGCAAGTGTATTTCATTATGCATTATCATAGAACCTATACCATCACAACTTGATCTTAAACTTAGATACCTGTATCCCTGATTTGTTTGAGTAGATGACTATCAGTATATTGAATTTATGTACCTTGAAGGATATGGATGTGAATTAGGACTAACCAGGGATTAGGTATAAATGATTTAGGCCCTTAAAAGCTATTTTACAGCCTTGACAACAGACTAGTGACGTCTATATGTGTATGCTATCTGCAATTCTCCGGTGAGGTAGAGGGATCAGTAAACTTTATATCGGGTCACACTAAACTCCTGGTCCAAGGGGGTCAACAGTGACCACATGTGATGGTCTATATAGTTAGCAATGGGTATGTAAACAGTTTAAAACATAAAAAACTATGAGTCACCTTAACCTGTGCTATAAAGAAAGTTGTCAGTACAAATCATAATTAAAATGTAACATTAATAAGACATCACAATCTACAGCAAACATTTTTCAGTGATGGGCTCAAAGGAGTCGTAACCCCTTCTGTGAAGTTTCAGTTCAATTTAAGACCTATGGAGCTAAATAGTTTTTTTAGCAAAGAATACTATAATCTTAGTTCTTGCTGAGACAAGTTTCTTCTGCTTTAACATGTTTTTGCCTACTTAACTGCAAAGGGCTCCAAAGGACTCCAATGCACTTATTTATATGTCTATATTTGTGTACATAAATATTTATGTGTTATATGTGTCTGTAAATACATATATACACATATATAAATACATATGTACACATATATAGACATGATATATATATATATATATATATATATATACTGTATATCTTTAGACATATACAGTATATGTATGCATGTATGTATTTCTATGTTAAAGCCCTTTGACTGCCTTTTTCATATCTTTTGTGTGAAATATTTTTTAAAAAATAATTTCTATAATAATTTTTTGATAGTTTTATTATGAGTGTAACTGTACTTTTTGTCATTTATTTTTGATGTGTTTTGTGCAACTTTTTGTTTCAAGAAATGGTTAACCAGTGCTCTGAAGTAGCGGTAATCATTGTGGCTTAAAGCGCTATTGCACTCAAGCGATCATGTTTACTTTCAACTCATAATACCATAAACGCCTTATTGCTCGGACGCAAAAGCTTACGCTCCACTCATAATCTAGCCCATAGTGTCTACAGACACTAAAGGATGGGTTTGCCACTTCCAATAAACCACTACCAATAAACCACAAATATAGAAAAAAAAATCACGTCTATTATAATTAAAGCTGGACCTTTGCTTTCTTTTGCTACATTTTGGGGACCCCAATGCAGCAAAACAAAATAAAGATCTCTTTTAAAAGATAACAGGCTCAATCATTTAAAAGTGGAAAATTGTTCATTTTTAAAAGATCATTTAATTCATTGCGAGTAACTGTTTTTTTAGGGACACAGTGCCAAGCATTAAATATTTTCTACTTGGATTGGAGGGGTAAAATATCCCACAATATAAAAGAATACTCAATATATATGATTTACACACAGAAAACTGTGCTTTGCATGTCATATCTAATTACCATTAGTTATTAGTCACAAATAAAGGAAAATAATGAAATTCTTGTAGTTAACAACTTAGAGACTCAGGTTGCCTTTGTTGGAAATGACAATACAAGAATTACAAGAATACTACTAATATAGAATTAGGGGGGGGGGGGCTCAAGGGATCTAAAATGAAATGCATGATATTATTTTAAATTTCAAAGTTCTATATAACTTTATGATATAGTAGGTGTCTTATTACTTAAAGGGACGCTAAACCCAATTTTTTTCTTTCAGGATTCAGAAAGAGAATACAAATTTAAACAACAATCCAATTTACTTCTATTTATTTTGCTTCATTTTTTTAGATATCCTTAGTTGAAGAAAAAGCAATGCACATGGTTGAGCCAATCACATAAGGCTTCTAAGTGCAGCAACCAATCAGCAGCTACTGAGCCTATCTAGATATGCTTTTCAGCAAAGAATATCAAGAGAAAAAAACAAATTAGATAATAGAAGTAAATTAGAAAGTTGTTTAAAATTGCATGCTCTTTCTATATCATGAAAGAAAAAAAATTGGGTTTCATGTCCCTTTAAGTCTTACTAAAAACTCTAATAATGACACTTTTATATTCTTTATCATTATAAATGCTCTTATTTATATTACTTTATTTCCCTCAATATTGAAAGCAAAATATGTAAATGTTGTGAATATTATTATACCAATATATTATTAGGGGGATTAGTAATAAGGGATGGTAATGTAAGATGTATATAACATTTAGGGCCAGAGTACAAGTGGGGTCGTATTTAATGCTCCCGCTTAATTTTTAACTTCAATAGAATAAAGCTTTTTGTGTGCGTCGGGATCGTTCGTATTGAAAGTTGAAAGTAAACTGTTTTCACCCGCGTGTTACCTCGACGCACACAAAAAGCTGAACTTAGAATATTAGGTGCACAATGAAGTATTATCCCATAGAAGTCAACACTTAGGGCCAGAGCAGGGTTGGGCGAATGTTTCTAAAAATTCGAAATTTAAAACGAATTTTTATACATTCGTTCGTTCAAATTGAATTTCGAATGTTTATATAACATTCTAACATTCTATTGTCGAATTTTTGTTTGTGAATTTTTCAATAAAAATCAAAAATATTCGTTAGAATAATAGAATGTTTAGCTATGTATTCATTCAATTTCGAAAAGTAATATTGGAATTCGAATATGACATTCAAATTCAAAATAGTATTTCTAGTCTATAACTGTGTTTAATAAATGTAATATTCGAATTCGAATGCTACATTTGAATGTCACATTCAAATTTGAAATAATATGTCTAGTCTAATACTGTGATTTAAATGTAATATTCGAATGTGACATTCGAATTTGAATCTCCCATTCAAATTTGAAATAGTATTTCTAATGTACTGTAATACTGTGTTTTTTAAAAGTAATATTCGAATTTGAATGTGACATTCGAATTTGAATGTGACATTCGAATTCAAAATAGTATTTCTAGTTTACAACTGTGTTTAATAAATGTGATATACGATTCGAATGTGATATTCGATTCAAGTGTGACATTCAAATTGAAATAGTATTTCTAGTCTAATACTGTGTTTTATAAATGTAATATTCAAATTTGAATGTGATATTCGATTTGAATGTGACATTCCATTTGAATGTGACATTCGAATTCGAAATAGTGTTTCTACACCCTGTTCCAAAATATTATGCAAATTCTATTTCAGTGTCACAAAGATTAAATATTTTTTTTTTAGTTTAACTCATGGATGGCATTGTGTCTCAGGGCTCTTTTGATCACTGAAAACAATCTCGGATACCTGTGATAATTAGATTGCCAGGTGAGCACAATTAAAGGAAAAACTACTAAAGGAGGGTGTTCCAGATTATTAAGCAGAGCACCATTTTCAAGCAATATGGGGAAGAAAAAAGGATCTCTCTGCTGCCAAAAAGAGTGAAATAGTTCAATGCCTTGGACGAGGTATGAAAACATTAGATATTTCACGAAAACTTAAGCATGATCATCGCACTATTAAGAGATTTGTGGCTGATTCAGAGCACAGATGGGTTTGTGCAGATAAAGGCACATTGAGGAAGATTTCTGCATCAGATCAAGAAAGCAGCTGCTAAAATATCATTACATAGCAGCAAACAGATATTTGAAGCTGCTGGTGCCTCTGGATTCCCACGGACATCTAGGTGTAGAGTCCTCCAGAGTCTTGCAACTGTGCATAAACCTTCCATTTGGCCACCACTAACCAATGCTCACAAGCAGAAACGGCTGCATTGGGCAGAAAAATACATGAAGACTAATTTTCAAACAGTCCTGTTCACTGATGAGTGCTGTGCAACCCTGGATGGTCCAGATGGATGGAGTAGTGGATGGTTGGTGGACGGCCACCCTATTCCAACAAGGCTGCAACGTCAGCAAGGCGGTGGTGGAGTCATGTTTTGGGCCGTAATCATGGGAAGAGAGCTGGTCAGCCCATTTAGGGTCCCGAAGGTGTAAAGATGACCTCTGCAAAGTATGTGAAGTTTCTGACTGACCACTTCATTCCCTGGTACAGAAGGAAGAACTATGCTTTCCGTAATAAAATCATCTTCATGCATGACAATGCACCATCTCATGCTGCAAAGAATACCTCTGCATCAATGGCTGCTATGGGGATAAATGGAGAGAAAGTCATGGTGTGGCCTCCATTCTCCCCTGACCTCAGTCCTATTGAGAACCTTTGGAACATCCTCAAGCAAAAGATCTATGAGGGTGGGAGGCAGTTTACATCCAAACAGCAGCTCTGGGAGGCTATTCTGACATCTTGCAAACAAATTCAAGCAGAAACTGTCCAAAAACTCACAAGTTCAATGGATGCAAGACTTGTGAAGCTGTTATCAAATAAGGGGTCCTATGTTAAAATGTAACGTGACCTATTAAAATATTTAAAAAGTTAAAATGTTGTTCAAAGTTTGATTGAAATAGCTTTTGATTTCAGTAAATATGCTGCAAACACAACAAATGACAATTTTCAGTTCTTTACAACTTATAAAGTGTTTTGAAACTTACTGTGCGTAATAATTTGGAACAGTGCATTGTAAGTTTTTTATTTAGAAACAAAATACTGTTATCATTAGGAGGTTTGTTCAATAAAATTTGAATTGTACTCTTAATAGTTGAAAACATGAGAATTATGCTGACTGTTGTTTAGGCAAATGAGAAAGATATCATTGGCATAATAATTTGGAACAGGGTGTAGTCTACAATTGTGTTTTATAAATGTAATATTCGAATTCGAAAGTGACATTCGAATTCAAATGTGACATTCGAAAATTGTAAATAACATTCAAAAATCGAATTTTTAAGAATATTCGTTTTTATCAACATTATATTATGTAAATCGAATTTCTACAATAACATTCGTTCTCACATTCGAATTCGAATATAATCACATTCGCCCATCCCTATTGGAGAGCTATTTAGTGCTTTTGCTAGAGTGCTAATTGCGCTAGAAGTAAATTTTTTGCGCACGTTTGGTTGCGCCGGTATTACGAGTTGAAAGTAAAAAGTTATCTCTCTCACGCTAACCTGAAACGCCCAAAAGCAAAACTTAGGATATTGCGCGTGTAATAACGTATTCCCCTATTGAAGTCAATGGAGCAAAAAAAGTGGAAAATAACTAACACACAAACCCAATCGCATATTCTCAAATACGATAGCCCGTCATGAAAATATTCATATTTCACATTTCAATGTTCTTCACATAGCAGAATAGGTTCTATTTATTCATAAATACATATTTCTACATATATTTCGTATTTTGGTACAATATATATATATATATATATATATATATATATATATAAAAATATATATATATCTATATATATATATATACATGTACAGTATATATAGATAAATAAATATATACAGTATATAGGTATAGATATATACAGATATATATAGGAATATCTATTACAAAATGCTTAGAACATATTCTACTATGTGAAGAACATTGGAATGGGAAAAAATTACAGTAAATACATAGTTAAACACTTTATTAAATATGAATATTGCATAAATATGCTTTTACATGTTTTCATCTGCTGCAATGCACACACACACACACACACATATATATATATATATATATATATATATATATATATGTATTTATATGTTTATATATGTATATATGTCTGTAAATACATAAATACATATATAAATACATAAATACATCTGTACACGCGTGCGCACATGGTGGTGGGTTGTAATGTTGGGGGGTATTGTATTTTTTTTTACAGGTAAAAGAGCTGATCACTTTGGGGCAATGCCCCACAAAAAGCCCTTTTAAGGGCTATTTGTAATTTAGTGTAGGGTAGGGATTTTTATTATTTTGGGGGGGCTTTTTTATTTTATTAGGGGGATTAGATTAGGTGTAATTAGTTTAAATTTTTTTTTAATTATTTTATTATTTTCTGTAATTTAGTGGGGTTTTTTTCCCGTAATTTAGATAATTGTATTTAATTGTATTTAATTGTAGTTAGTGTAGGGAATTAATTTAATTATAGTGTAGTGTTAGGTGTTAGTGTAACTTAGGTTAGGTTTTATTTTACAGGTAAATTTGTCTTTATTTTAGCTAGGTAGTTATTAAATAGTTAATAACTATTTAATAACTATTGTACCTAGTTAAAATAAATACAAACTTGCCTGTAAAATAAAAATAAAACCAAAGCTAGATACAATGTAACTATTAGTTATATTGTAGCTAGCTTAGGGTTTATTTTACAGGTAAGTATTTAGTTTTAAATAGGAATAATTTATTTAATTGTAGTAATTTTATTTAGATTTATTTAAATTATATTTAAGTTAGGGGGGTGTTAGGGTTAGACTTAGATTTAGGGGTTAATACATTTAATATAGTTGTGGCGACGTTGGGGGCGGCAGATTAGGGGTCAATAAATGTAGGTAGGTGTCAGCGATGTTAGGGACGGCAGATTAGGGGTTAATAAAATTTAACTAGTGTTTGCGAGGTGGGAGTGCAGCAGTTTAGGGGTTAATATATATATTAAAGTGTCGGCGATGTCCGGTCGGCAGATTAGGGGTTAAAATTTTTAGCACTTTAGTTAAGAGTTTTATGTTACAGCGTTAGCCCATAAAACTCTTAACTACTGACTTTTAAATGTAGTAGGAGTCTTGACAGGAGAGGCTGTACCGCTCACTTTTTCCAAGACTCGTAATACCGGCGTTAGGAAAATCCTATTGAAAATATGGGATACGCAGTTGACGTAAGTGGATTTGCTGTATGTTCGAGTCGTGGAAAAAAAGTGAGCGGTACACCTGTACCTGCAAGACTCGTAATACCAGCGGGCATTAAAAAGGAGTGTTGGGACCTCTCAACGCTGCTTTTTTAACCCTAACGCAAGACTCGTAATCTAGGGGTTTATTTCCTTATGTGTAACGTTTCGGACAATCAATTGAACCAAACCTTAAGCAAGGATTTAAATACCCTCATACCTCATTAACAATCAACCCACATGTGATGTCCAGCAGGTGCGCGGCCCGGTGCGCGTGTCATCAGACGGCGTCCGTTGCCTAGCAACCTGCCAGCATTTGTCAATAACCATTACCATGTAATTTTAGACATAACTAACACCTGTGCTACAAAACTTTACTTAAAAACAAACTACTAAACACTATCAGTATGCACTACAATTAATTGACTTGACCGTACTTTAAACAAGTAAATACTAAACAATGTTAAAAATGTTAGCAAACCATACAAAAGATCAGATAATTAAATAATTACTTGCAGAACAGCTATACTGTCTATACGCTAATAAATATGTTAAGCAATAAATGCCAATAACTATGCTGATAATATTAGCTGCACGCTCTCAAGGCAAATCATACTTCACATATGCCCAAAGGAGGTATAGCATGAAAATACTAATATAGATACGCAGAGAGGCAAGAAGTAAATCCAAAATAAACTAAGAAAAAATATAAAAAGAAAGTAAATAAATAAAATATAAAAGAAAAACATAAGTAAAACGGGCAAAAATTAAACCAAAAATAAACCTAAAGACCCTACGACAAGAGACATATAGAAAAAAACAAAACAATAAAAAAAATACAGCATTTAAAGAGGTGAGACTAGGAAGAAGATAGGAAACGGAGAATAAGAAGATAAAAAAGAAAAAGAAAAGAAAAAGGAGAGAAAAGAAAAAGAAAAAGAGAAAGAAAGAAAGAGAGAAGGAGAACCTGACACTATCAGAGCAGTAGTTAGTCTATGTTATCCAAATGGAACTTTAAAGGAAATTATGGCATTGCAGTTTTGTATTAAGGCCCTTCGGGGTAATAGTGTCCAATTCAAAAGTCCATCTTGTTTCTTTCTGTAGGAGTATCCTATTCCTATCTCCTCCACGGCTGAGTGTAGGTACATGGTCAATAATATGATATCATAAGTCTGATACGTTATGACCTCGTTCTAGGAAATGTTGTGCTACTGGTTAGCTAGAGTCTCCTATACGCAATGATTGTTGTATGGCACTCCGATGGTTGGCCATCCCTGTTCTTAAGTCGTCACAGGTTTTACCCACATAAAACAAACTACACGGGCAGTAAAGCAGGTATACGATGTATGGGGTGGTGCAGGTGACCCTGTATTTAAGGTAATACTTCTTATTGTGCCAGGGGTGATTGAAATATCTACCCACTTGTAATCCATTACATGTTGTACAGCCGCTACATCTGTAGCAACCCGGTTTAGTCGTTTGATTTTTCAACCAGTTTTTTGAGTAGCAGTGCACTAGGTCTGTCATCTGAAGACTATCTTTGAGTGATTTCCCTTTTCTGTATCTAATCCGTGGTACCTCCATATTTTTGAAGGGTAACATGTCGTCACTTTGTAGTATTGCCCAATTGTGCTTCAAGATGCGGGTTAAACTCATTCTTGTCTGCTGTATATGTTGTAGTGAAAGTCAGCCTCTTTTTGTTTGGTTCTGTTAACTCCTTGTTCTTCTGTTTTGCCATCCCTGCCTGAATCCTTTGTTCTCTCAGGATCTTGCTCTTATATCCTCTTTCTTTAAAGTTCTGTTCCATCTCTTCTTGCTGGATCTGTGCAGTGTCTTTTTTGGTGTTATTTCTTGTCACTCTCATAAACTGCGACTTTGGGAGTGCTTTCTTCAAAGCTGGAGGGTGGCAGCTTAAAGCTTCCAGCAGTGAATTTCTATCTGTGTGCTTTTTATAGAGGGTTGTCTGCAATGTGTTGTTTTCTTTATAGATCTTTAGGTCCACGGATTCTATTTCCTTCTCACTCCAAATCAATTTGAATTTTAGTGACTGATGCTGCTCATTAAGTTCTTTAGCCTATTCTTGAAGTGATTCTGGACTCCCTCTCCATATAATGAAGAGGTTGTCAATATACCTTTTGTAAAGGATTATCTTCTGGTTTCTGAAGATACTGTTCTTGTCTATCTCAAATCCTTCCATAAATAGATTCGCATAGGATGGGGCCATATTTGATCCCATTGCTGTACCAGTTAATTGCAGGTAATACTTGCTCTCGAATCTGAAGAAGTTCTTCCTTAAGCAGTTGTCAATGAGTTCCAATATGAATTCTTCAGGTGGTCCAATGTATGGATACCTTTGTAGTCGTCTCTTGATAGACTCAAGTCCTTCATTGTGCGGTATGACCATATACGGGCTTGTAACATCAAGGGTTACAAGCAGGTCTTCTTCATTCATAGGCCCAATAGCTTTTAGTTGTCGTATTACATCCTCTGCATCTCTCAGGTAGCTATGCATCCATTGCACAAGAGGTTGTAGTATATTGTCAATTTATACCGCCAGTGGTTGTAGGAGAGAGTCTGTTGCTGCCACTATTGGACGGCCAGGGGGTTCTTTATAGTTCTTATGCATCTTTTACAAAGTGTAAAATACCGGTACCTTTGGGTATTCCACTTTCAGGTACTCCAAGGTTTGTTTATCAATCCAGTCTGCTTAGTGTGCTCTATCCAACAATGCATCAATCTCCTTCTTGAACTGCATCGTGGGGTTACAAGGTAAAGTCCGATATGTACTAATATCATTCAATTGTTGCAGTATCTCCGTCTGATAGTATTTGTAGTCCATGATTACTATTGCTCCGCCTTTGTCAGCTCTCCTTATGGCTATAGTCTCATCTTTTATCAGCTTATTCAGTCCTTCTTTCTCTTTTCTGGTGAGGTTAAACCTAACCTGTTGCCTTTTCTCCTTCTCTGTTTCTTTCTTTCTCTTTTTCTCTTCTTTTCTCTCCTTTTTCTTTTCTTTTTCTATTTTTCTTCTTATTCTCCGTTTCCTATCTTCTACCTAGTCTCAACTCTTTCAATGCTGTATTTTTTTGTTTTTTCTATATGTCTCTTGTCGTAGGCTCTTTAGGTTTATTTTTGCCCGTTTTACTTATGTTTTTATTTTATATTTTATTGATTTACTTTCTATTTATATTTTTTCTTAGTTTATTTTGGATTTACTTCTTGCCTCTCTGCGTATCTATATTAGTATTTTCATGCTATCCCTCCTTTGGGCATATGTGAAGTATGATTTGCCTTGAGAGCATGCAGCTAATATTATCAGCATAGTTATTGGCATTTATTGCTTAACATATTTATTAGCGTATAGACAGTATAGCTGTTCTGCAAGTAATTATTTAATTATCTGATCTTTTGTATGGTTTGCTAACATTTTTAACATTGTTTAGTATTTACTTGTTTAAAGTACGGTCTAGTCAATTAATTGTAGTGCATACTGATAGTATTTAGTATTTTGTTTTTAAGTAAAGTTTTGTAGCACAGGTGTTAGTTATGTCTAAAATGACATGGTAATGGTTATTGACAAATGCTGGCAGGTTGCTAGGCAACGGATGCCGTCTGATAAAACGCGCACCGGGCCGCGCACCTGCTGGACTTCACATGTGGGTTGATTGTTAATGAGGTATGAGGGTATTTAAATCCTTGCTTAAGGTTTGCTTCAATTGATTGTTTGAAGACAGGGAGTGTTTCCCCGAAATGTTACACATAAGGGAATAAAGTGTTTCCACCCCTTGTTAAATCTGTGAGTGCCTTCAATTTTTTGTTTTATATATATATATATATATAAATAAATAAATAAATAAATACATATTATACATATTTAGACATGTATATGTTTCAATGAAATAAGATTTTTGCAGAACAGTTTCTTTGTGATTTGTAATGCGAATGCGATTAAACAGTACATTTTTTACATTTATTAATTTTATACAATTTTTAAATTACAATTTTTTTGCAATCATTATACATTATAATGTAAGCATCGCCTTCACATACTTAAAAGCAGCTAACATCACTTTGCGAGACCCACTGTTTTCAAGGTAAAAACTGCCTTTGGAGAATTAGGACAGGGACTTTATAGTACTTGAAAGATTTCTTAGAAAATCTCACAAGCCCCGAGAGCTTAAAGGGACAGTCAACACCAGAATTTTTGTTGTTTTAAAAGATAGATAATCCCTTAATTACCAATTCCTCAGTTTTGCATAAGCAACACAGTTATAATTATACACGTTCTACCTCTGTAATTACCTTGTATCTAAGCCTCAGCAGACTGCCCCCCTTATTTCAGTTCTTTTGACAGACTTGCATTTTAGCCAATCAGAGCTGTCTCCATGGTAAATTCACGTGCATGAGCTCAATGTTATCTATATGAAACACGTGAACTAATGCCCTCTAGTGGTGAAAAACTATCAAAATGCATTTAGATTAGAGGCGGCCTTCAAGGTTTAATAAATTAGCATATGAACCTCCTAGGTTTAGCTTTCAACTAAGAATATTAACGGCTAGATTTAGAGTTTTGTCGGTAAGGACCCACGTAGCTAACGCTGGCTTTTATCTGGCCGCACCTTTAAAATAACTCTGGTATTGAGAGTCCACAGAATGGCTGCGTTAGGCTCCAAAAAAGGAGCGTATAGCTTATTTAACGCAACTTCAACTCTCGATACCAGAGTTGCTTACGGACGCGGCCAGCCTCAAAAACGTGCTCGTGCACGATTCACCCATAGGAAACAATGGGCTGTTTGAGCTGAAAAAAACCTAACACCTGCAAAAAAGCCGCGTTCAGCTCCTAACGCAGCACCATTGTTTCCTATGGGGAAACACTTCCTACGTCTGCACCTAACACTCTAACATGTACCCCGAGTCTAAACACCCCTAACCTTACACTTATTAACCCCTATTCTGCCACCCCCGCTATCGCTGACCCCTGCATATTATTATTAACCCCTAATCTGCCGCTCCGTAAACCGTCGCTACTTACATTATCCCTATGTACCCCTAATCTGCTGCCCCTAACACCGTCGACCCCTATATTATATTTATTAACCCCTAATCTGCCCCCCACAATGTCGCCTCCACCTGCCTACACTTATTAACCCCTAATCTGCCGACTGGACCGCACCGCTATTATTATAAAGTTATTAACCCCTAATCCGCCTCACTAACCCTATAATAAATAGTATTAACCCCTAATCTGCCCTCCCTAACATCGCCGACACCTAACTTCAATTATTAACCCCTAATCTGCTGACTGGAGCTCACCGCTATTTTAATAAATGTATTAACCCCTAAAGCTAAGTCTAACCCTAACACTAACACCCCCCCTAAATTAAATATAATTTTAATCTAACTAAATTAATTAACTCTTATTAAATAAATTATTCCTATTTAAAGCTAAATACTTACCTGTAAAATAAATCCTAATATAGCTACAATATAAATTATAATTATATTATAGCTATTTTAGGATTTATATTTATTTTACAGGTAACTTTGTATTTATTTTAACCAGGTACAATAGCTATTAAATAGTTAAGAACTATTTAATAGCTAAAATAGTTAAAATAATTACAAATTTACCTGTAAAATAAATCCTAACCTAAGTTACAATTAAACCTAACACTACACTATCAATAAATTAATTAAATAAAATACCTATAATTATCTACAATTAAACCTAACACTACACTATCAATAAATAAATTAAATACAATTCCTACAAATAAATACAATGAAATAAACTAACTAAAGTACAAAAAAAAAAAGAGCTAAGTTACAAAAAAATAAAAAAATATTTACAAACATTAGAAATATATTACAACAATTTTAAACTAATTACACCTACTCTAAGCCCCCTAATAAAATAACAAAGCCCCCCAAAATAAAAAAATGCCCTACCCTATTCTAAATTACTAAAGTTCAAAGCTCTTTTACCTTACCAGCCCTGAACAGGGCCCTTTGCGGGGCATGCCCCAAGAAGTTCAGCTCTTTTGCCTGTAAAAAAAAACATACAATACCCCCCCAACATTACAACCCACCACCCACATACCCCTAATCTAACCCAAACCCCCCTTAATAAACCTAACACTAAGCCCTGAAGATCTCCCTACTTTGAGTCGTCTTCACCCAGCCGAGCAAAATTCTTCATCCAAAGCGGAGCAAGAAGAGGTCCTCCATCCGGTAGAAGTCTTCATCCAAGCGGGGCAGAAGAGGTCTTCCATCCGATTGAAGTCTTCATCCAAGAGGCATCTTCTATCGTCATCCATCCGGAGCGGAGCGGCAGCATCCTGAAGACCTCCGACGCGGAACATCCATCCTGGCCAACGACTGAACGACGAATGACTGTTCCGATCAGCCAATAGAATGCGAGCTCAATCTGATTGGCTGATTGGATCAGCCAATCGGATTGAACTTGATTCTGATTGGCTGATTCCATCAGCCAATCAGAATATTCCTACCTTAATTCCGATTGGCTGATAGAATCCTATCAGCCAATCGGAATTCGAGGGACGCCATCTTGGATGACGTCATTTAAAGGAACCGTCATTCGGCTAGTAGGCGTCGGGAGAAGAGGATGTTCCGCGTCGGATGGAAGATGATGGCTCCCGAAGAAAGAAGATTGAAGATGCCGTTGATAGAAGACTTCATCCGGATCATGGACCTCTTCAGCTCCCGCTTGGATGAAGACTTCATCCGGATCATGGACCTCTTCAGCTCCCGCTTGGATGATGACTTCAGCCGGATCTTGGACCTCTTCAGCCCCCCGCTTGGGCTTGGATCAAGACATCGGAGGAGCTCTTCTGGATCGATCGGTGAACCTGGTATAGTGAAGATAAGGTAGGAAGATCTTCAGGGGCTTAGTGTTAGGTTTATTTAAGGGGGGTTTGGGTTAGATTAGGGGTATGTGGGTGGTGGGTTGTAATGTTGGGGGGGTATTGTATGGTTTTTTTTTACAGGCAAAAGAGCTGAACTTCTTGGGGCATGCCCCGAAAAGGCCCTTTTCAGGGCTGGTAAGGTAAAAGAGCTTTGAACTTTAGTAATTTAGAATAGGGTAGGGCATTTTTTTATTTTGGGGGGCTTTGTTATTTTATTAGGGGGCTTAGAGTAGGTGTAATTAGTTTAAAATTGTTGTAATATTTTTCTTATGTTTGTAAAAAAAAAAAATATTTTTTGTAACTTAGTCCTTTTTTATTTTTTGTACTTTAGTTAGTTTATTTCATTGTAGTTATTTGTAGGTATTGTATTTAATTTATGTATTGATAGTGTAGTGTTAGGTTTAATTGTAACTTAGGTTAGGATTTATTTTACAGGTAATTTTGTAATTATTGTAACTAGGTAGCTATTAAATAGTTCTTAACTATTTAATAGCTATTGTACCTGGTTAAAATAAATACAAAGTTAAAATAAATATAAATCCTAAAATAGCTATAAGATAATTATAATTTATATTGTAGCTATATTAGGATTTATTTTACAGGTAAGTATTTAGCTTTAAATAGGAATAATTTATTTAATAAGAGTTAATTAATTTCGTTAGATTTAAATTATATTTAACTTAGGGGGTGTTAGTGTTAGGGTTAGACTTAGCTTTAGGGGTTAATACATTTATTAGAATAGCGGCGAGCTCCGGTCGGCAGATTAGGGGTTAATGTTTGAAGTTAGGTGTTGCCAATGTTAGGGAGGGCAGATTAGGGGTTAATACTATTTATTATAGGGTTAGTGAGGCGGATTAGGGGTTAATAACTTTATTATAATAGCGGTGCGGTCCGGTCGGCAGATTAGGTGTTAATAAGTGTAGGCAGGTGGAGGCAACGTTGAGGGCGGCAGATTAGGGGTTAATAAATATAATATAGGGGTCGGCGGTGTTAGGGGCAGCAGATTAGGGGTACATAGCTATAATGTAGGTGGCGGCGCTTTGCGGTCGGCAGATTAGGGGTTAATAGGTGTAGGTAGCTGGCGGCGACGTTGTGGGGGGCAGGTTAGGGGTTAATAAATATAATACAGGGGTCGGCGGTGTTAGGGGCAGCAGATTAGGGGTACATAAGTATAACGTAGGTGGCGGTCGGCAGATTAGGGGTTAAAAAAATATAATCGAGTGGCGGCGATGTGGGGGGACCTCGGTTTAGGGGTACATAGGTAGTTTATGGGTGTTAGTGTACTTTAGGGCACAGTAGTTAAGAGCTTTATGAACCGGCGTTAGCCCAGAAAGCTCTTAACTACTGACTTTTTTCTGCGGCTGGAGTTTTGTCGTTAGAATTCTAACGCTCACTTCAGACACGACTCTAAATACAGGAGTTAGAAAGATCCCATTGAAAAGATAGGATACGCAATTGACGTAAGGGGATCTGCGGTATGGAAAAGTCGTGGCTGAAAAGTGAACGTTAGACCCTTTTTTGAGTGACTCCAAATACCGGCGGTAGCCTAAAACCAGCGTTAGGAGCCTCTAACGCTGGTTTTCACGGCTACCGCCAAACTCCAAATCTAGGCCTAAGAGAACAAAGCAAAATTGGTGATAAAAGTAAATTGGAAAGTTGTTTAAAATTACATGCCCTATTTGAAACATTAAAGTTTTTTTGGACTTGACTGTCCCTTTAAGGTCAACAGGCCCTCAGTTTTAATTTCAAATGAAAATTAGATTTTGTTTCTGACAAATATCATAGTTACTTACATTTTCTTTCCCCTTGTATCATGTGACAGTCATCAGCCAATCACAATACGCATATACATAGATACAGTGAGCTATAATGTGATTGTGCACATTACATAGTAAAATAGTAACATAGTAGATGAGGTTGAAAAAAAAACGTCCATTGTCCATTGAGTTCAACCTATACAAATCTAAAATACTTATAAAAAGCTCCAGTTAAACTTAAATAATCCCACTAAAAGGTGAACCATTTAATACTAGCAATCATATCCATGAATTTTGTTTCTAGACAGAAATGTATCCAAACAAATTTTAAATGTATTTAGGGTATTGGCATTCACTACCTCCTTTGGTAATGAGTTCCAAAATTGTATTGCTCTTACAGTGAAAAAACATTTCCGTTGCAGGAGATTAAACCTCCTTTCCTCCAACCTTAAATTGTGACCTCTTGTCACAAACAATTTTCTCGGAATAAAAAGAGCTTCTGCCATCTCTATATATGGGCCTTGAATATATTTATATAAAGTAATCATGTCACATCTCAAGCGCCTTTTTTCTAAAGAAAACAGACCCAGTTTGGCTAGCCTCTCCTCGTAGCTTAAATTCTCCATTCCCCTTATTAGCTTTGCGGCCCTTCTCTGAACTTTTTCTAGTTCTGCAATATCTTTTTTTACGATCGGTCCCCAGAACTGCACTCCATACTCAAGGTGAGGTCTTACCAAGGATTTATATAGTGACAGAATTATGCTTTCCTCCCTTAAATCAATGCCTCTTTAATTACATGCTATTATCTTATTAGCCTCTGTAGATGCTGCCCTGCATTGTGCACCCATCTTTAGCTTGCTATCTATTACTACTATTAGAACGTTCCATTTTCCCGTATTAAATCTCATTTTCCATTTACCTGCCCATACTTCTAATTTTTGCAGATCCCTTTGTAACGAAAGATTATCCTGCTCTGACCTAATGACCTTACTTAACTTAGTGTCATCTGCAAAAATAGAAATGTCGCTATTTAATCCTTGCTCCAAGTCATTTATAAAAATATTAAAAAGAACAGGGCCCAGTACTGATCTCTGGGGGACTCCACTGATTACCTGTGTCCAATCTGAGTATGATCTATTCACTATTACTCGTTGCTCCCTATCTTTTATCCAGTTATTTATCCATGACCTAACATTTTCAGCTATTCCCAGTCCCTTAATTTTGTGCATTAATCTCTCATGTGGCACTGTATCAAATGCCTTTGCAAAATCTAAGTATATCACATAAACTGATTCCCCTTTATCTATATTTTTACTTACTTCCTCATAGAATCTAATTAGCTTAGTTTGACATGATCTATTTCTCATAAAACCATGCTGATTTAAACTCATAATCTTGTTAACACGAATGTGCTCATCAATATAATCCCTTATAATCCCTTCAAATATCTTCCCCACTATTGATGTAAGACTAACTGGTCTATAGCTTCCTGGATCATCCCTGTTTCCCTTTTTGAAGAGTGGCACCACATCAGCTTTATGCCAATCCTGGGGTACCATGCCTGAGGATAATGAGTCTTGAAAAATTAAGAGTAGAGGTTTGTCTATAACAGTGCTAAATTCCCTTAACACCCTTGGGTGTATTTCATCTGGGCCTGGAATTTTATTTACCTTAATATTATCCATTTTTCCCAATATCCTCTATACATAACCCAGTTAATGGTATGGGCTGGCATGTTCTAGTTTGTTCCAAAGTTTAGTCCATTGGTTCCTCTCTTGTGTATACTGAAGAAAAAACTGGTTTAGTACCTCAGCCTTCTCCCTGTCACTGTTAACCATGCTACGCTCCACACATTTCAATGTACCTATATTGTCCTTCTTAGATTTTTTGCTATTTATGTACTTAAAGAACCTTTTAGGGTTAGACTTAGAATCCTTTGCAATTCATTTTTCATTTTCAATTTTAGCTAATTGGATTGCTTTTTTGCATGCTTTGTTGTATTCCTTATCAATATGGTATGTTGAGTCGGTACTATTCTCTTTAAATAATTGAAATGCCCTACGTTTTTTCCTAATTTCTCTTAACACATTTTTATTTAGCCACATTAGCTTGGATTTTTTATTTTTACTGTATAACCATATGGTATTTGTTGATATGTATATTTATTTAACCCCTTAACGACACATGTCGTACAGGGTACGTCGCACACAACCTGGTCTTTAAAGACCAGCGACGTACCCTGTACGACATCAGGGTTTAAAGCGGCTGGAAGCGATCCTGATCGCTTCCAGCCGCTTTCAAGGTATTGCTGTGATGCCTCAACATTGAGGCATCACTGCAATACCTTTTTTCCCAAACCGATGCAGAGAGAGCCACTCTGTGGCCCTCTCTGCACCGGTTGCGATGGGCCCGATCGTTGGTGGGTGGGAGCAGCTTCAGGGAGGCGGGTGGGCGGCCCATCGCTACCCGGCATCCGGTTCCTGAATGTGCAATGTGCACGCCGGGTGCCGGGAGCGTGCGGGGGCCTGCAGGGAGCGCGCGTGCGCACGCATATGTGCGCGCGATCGCGTAACAGCCACTGCCACCAATGAATTTATGAATGGGAGAGAGGGAGAGGGAGGGGGGGAGAGAGGGAGAGGGAGGGGGGGAAATAATTTTCAAAAGGATCTGGGAGGGGGAGAGGGAGGAGGGTATTAGGGGGGGCAGCTACACTACAGAAAACATTTAATTACATGAAAAAAAATAAAAATAAACATTTTTTGGAGGCAAATTGGGTACTGGCAGACAGCTGCCAGTACCCAAGATGGCAGCAAATAGGATGTGGGCAAGTGTTATAGAGCTGTTTGGGGGGGATCAGAGAGGTTAGGGGCTAAGGGGGGGGTCCATCACAGCTAAACATATATTTTTTTTTAAAAAAAAATTCATAAAAAAAAAAAAAAGCCTTTTATTTTAGTACTGGCAGAGTTTCTGCCAGTACTTAAGATGGCGGGGACAATGGTGGGGTGGGGGAGGGAAGAGAGATGTTTGGGAGGGATCAGGGGTGGGATCTTTCAGGTGGGAGGCTGATCTCTACACTAAAGCTAAAATTAACCCTGCAAGCTCCCTACAAGCTATCTAATTAACCCCTGCACTGCTGGGCATAATACACGTGTGATGCGCAGCAGCATTTAGCAGCCTTCTAATTACCAAAAAGCAACACAAAAGCCATATATGTCTGCTATTTCTGAACAAAGGGGATCCCAGAGAAGCATTTACAACCATTTATGTCATAATTGCACAAGTTGTTTGTAAATAATTTCAGTGAGAAACCTAAAATTGTAAAAAAATTTAACATTTTTTTTTATTTGATCGCATTTGGCGGTGACATGGTGGCATGAAATATACCAAGATGGGCCTAGATCAATACTTGGGGTTGTCTACTACACTACACTAAAGCTAAAATTAACCCTAGAAGCTCCCTACATGCTCCCTAATTAACCCCTTCACTGCTGGGCATAATACATGTGTGGTGCGCAGAGGCATTTAGCGGCCTTCTAATTACCAAAAGCAATGCCAAAGCCATATATGTCTGCTATTTATGAACAAAGGGGATCCCAGAGAAGCGTTTACAACCATTTATGCCATAATTGCACAAGTTGTTTGCAAATAATTTCAGTGAGAAACCTAAAGTTTGTGAAAAAAAATTATGAAAAAGTGAATTTTTTCTTTATTTGATCTCATTGGCGGTGAAATGGTGGCATGAAATATACCAAAATGGGCCTAGATCATTACTTTGGGATGTCTTCTAAAAAAATATATATACATGTCAAGGGATATTCAGGGATTCCTGAAAAATATCAGTGTCCCAATGTAACTAGCGCTAATTTTGAAAAAAAGTGGTTTGGAAATAGCAAAGTGCTACTTGTACTTATTGCCCTATAACTTGCGAAAAACGCAAAGAACATGTAAATATTGGGTATTTCTAAACTCAGGACAAAATTTAGAAACTATTTAGCATGGGTGTTTTTTGGTGGTTGTAGATGTGTAACAGATTTTGGGGGTCAAAGTTAGAAAAAGTGTGTTTTTTTTCCATTTTTTCCTCATATTTTATAAATTTTTTTATAGTAAATTATAAGATATGATGAAATAATGGTATCTTTAGAAAGTCCATTTAATGGCGAGAAAAACGGTATATAATATGTGTGGGTACAGTAAATGAGTAAGAGGAAAATTACAGCTAAACACAAACACCGCAGAAATGTAAAATAGCCCTGGTCCTTAAGGGAAAGAAATTGAAAAATGGCTGTGTCCTTAAGGGGTTAACAAAGTTTTAAATGTTATCCATTTATCCTCTTTATTTTTATTAGAGAATACTTTGTCCCAATTTATTATATTTAATGATTTCTTTAAATCGTTGAATTTTGCTTTCTTAAAATTAAAAGTCTTAGTTAAACCTTTAAGACACTGCTTATGAAAAGAGATTTCATTGGAAAGCTTTTATTTATTTTATTGCATACTCTATTTGAATCACGAAAGTTTAATTTTTACTTCACTGTGATTTTTTCTCTGCTTTTATGTGCTCCTTGTTTATATACTAAAGTGTATCAGATTGTTTATAAATAGCTCTTTTACCTTTATTTTGTGGTTTAAAATAGCTGTTTTGCCTCTTATACAGAAATATGAATACTTCTGTATGCTCTATAGAAAAGCTATGTAAAGAAAGGACAGCAAGCAGCAATCAAGTTGACAGTGGGGGTGGAAGAGATAGGTAGTAAAATTTCCATTTTCAATTGATCTCTTTAAGTATTTATCTATTGTGTAGCGACAGAAAGGAGCCCTTAATGTATAAAGAGCTAGATAAGATTAGGAGATCTGCAATTTCTACAGGCTCAGCTCATTTATATAGGGATGTACTTGAGATCAATGGTTTGAGTCTTCAATCAACAAAAACAGCTATATCATAGACTAAACTAAACCTACTTTTCCTTTACATTTTTATAATCTTAAACTACTATAACAAGTTGCATTAAGAGGAAACCAATTTTACAGTGCAATGTCCCTTTAAGTTTAAGTAAAAAATAAAAAATAAAAAAATTAGAAGGCAGCATTTAAAAGGGCAAATTTACTTCTATTATCAAATTTGCTTTATTCTATTGGTATCCATTATTGAAGGAGCAGCAATGCACTATTGGGAGCTAGCTGAACACATCAAATGAGTCAATACCAAGAGTCATAAATGTGCAGCCACCTATCAGCAGTAAGCTCCCAGTAATCCGTTGCTGCTCTTGAGCCTACCTAAGTACGATTTTCAACAAAGGATACCAAAAAGAAGAAAATTAGATAATCAAAGAAAATTGGAAAGTTGTTCAAAATTGTATGCTCTTTCTGAATCAGGAATGAAAATTCTTGGTTTTCATGTCCGTTTAATAAAGAACAAAAAAACCTTAATAGTAAACCTATATGAGCCGGGGGGGGGGGGGGTTGTGGGTATATTGTTTATGTGTATATAGTGTGGCATATATAGTCGTATGCAAAAGTGTAGGCACCCCTGACAATTTCCATGATTTTCATTTATAAATAATTGGGTGTTTGGATCAGCAATTTCATTTTGATCGATCAAATAACTGAAGGACACAGTAATATTTCAGTAGAGAAATGAGGTTTATTGGATTAACAGAAAATGTGCAATATGCATCAAAACAAAATTAGACAGGTGCATAAATTTGGGCACCCTTGTCATTTTGTTGATTTGAATACCTGTAACTATCTAGCACTGATTAATTGGAACACACAATTGGTTTGGTGAGCCCATTAAGCCTTGAACTTCATAGACAGGTGCATCCAATCATGAGAAAAGGTATTTAAGGTGGCCAATTGTAAGTTGTTATTCTTTTTGACTCTCCTCTGAAGAGTGGCAACATGGGGGCCTCAAAACAACTCTCAAATGATCTGAAAACAAAGATTGTTCAACATTATGGTTTAGGGAAAGGCTACAAAAAGCAATAGCAGAGATTTAAGCTGCCAGTGTCCACTTTGAGGAACATAGTGAGGAAATGGAAACCCACAGACACAGTTCTTGTTAAGGTCAGAAGTAAAATATCGGAGAGGCAAAGGCAAAGGATGGTGAGAATGGTCAAAAACCGCCCACAGACCACCTCCAAAGACCTACAACATCATTTTGCTGCAGATGGCGTCACTGTGCATCGTTCAACAAAATTCAGCATATGGGAGAGTTATGCGGAAGAAGCTTTTTCTGCGCACACGCCACAAACAGAGTCGCTTGAGGTATGCAAACGCACATTTGGACAAGCCAGCTTCATTTTGGAAGAAGGTGCTGTGGATTGACGAAACAAAGATTTAGTTATTTGGTCATAACAAGGGGCGTTATGCATGGCGGCAAAAGAACACAGCGTTCCAAGACAAACACTTGCTAGACACAGTAAAATTTGGTGGATGTTTCATAATGCAGTGGGGCTGTGTGGCCAGTGCCGGTACTGGGAATCTGTTAAAGTTGAGGGTCGCATGGATTCCACTCAATATCAGCAGATACTTGAGAATAATGTTGAGGAATCAGTCACAAAGTTGAAGTTACGCCAGAGCTGGATATTTCAACAAGACAACGACCCAAAACACTGTTCAAAATCTACTCTGGCATTTATGCAGAGGAACAAGTACAATGTTCTGGAATGGCCATCCCAGTCTCCAGACCTGAATATCATTGAAAATCTGTAGGGTGATTTAAAGAGGGCTGTCCATGCTTGGCAAACAATAAACCTAAATGAACTGGAGATGTTTTGCAAGGAGGAATGGTCCAATATACTATCATCCAGAACCCAGACACTCATTACAGTCTATAGGAAGCATCTAGAGGCTGTTATTTCTGCTAAAGGAGGCTCTACTAAATATTGATGCAATATTTCTGTTGGGGTGCCCAAATTTATGCACCTGTCTAATTTCGTTTTGTTGCATATTGCACATTTTCTGTTAATCCAATAAACCTCATTTCACTACTGAAATATTACTATGTCCTTCAGTTATTTGATAGATCAAAATGAAATTGCTGATCCAAGCACCCAATTATTTATAAATTAAAATTATGGAAATTGTCAGGGGTGCCTAAACTTTTGCATACGACTGTGTATATATATATATATATATATATATATATATATATATATATATATATATAAAAAACTTACAGTTTTGGATTTTTTTTTTCTTCTTATCTAATATTGTGGTCCCACTGCTGAACCAAACATGTTTAATTTTAATAAAACGTTTGGTACAATGTGACCACAACTTTAGAACTAAACTTGTTCAGTACAGTGTTAACTTTAAAGTTGTGTGATTGCATCAGCTGAATATATACTATGTTAAAAAAGATATCTTCTTATAAAAACACGTAGCGTAATGTTTAAAAATGCACTTTTGTAAAACAAAAACATATGGGATATTAATATCCTATACACTAATTTGTGTTCCTAAAAAGAAAAAAAATAAAGAAAAAATAATCTGGTATATATATTTCTGCATATGGAGATTCTGCTTGCAACATTCTGCCTCTGGCAGAGAACCCTCACCTCCTACAGTGAAGTGTACTAAGACACCTTTTTACGCGGCTACCTTCTAACAGTGATTATATCCTTTTAAAACTTTTTACCTACAATCTCTATTGTAATGCAGATACATTTACAACATAGTGCTATGCGACAATGCTTTTGATCATTTGACCCATAGGGCCAGATTATAAATGAAACGCAAATTAAAGGGAAAGTCAAGTCCAAAAAAACCATTCATGATTTAAATAGGAAATGCAATTTTAAACAACTTTCCAATTTACTTTTATCACCAATTTTGCTTTGTTCTCTTGGTATTCTTAGTTGAAAGCTAAACCTAGGAGGTTCATATGGAGGTTCATATGCTAATTTCTTAGACCTTGAAGGCCGCCTCTAATCTAAATGCATTTTGACAGTTTTTCACCACTAGAGGGCATTAGTTCATGTGTTTCATATAGATAACATTGAGATCATGCACGTGAATTTACCATGCAGTGAGCACTAATTGGCTAAAATGCAAGTCTGTCAAAAGAACTGAAATAAAGGGGGCAGTCTGCAGAGGCTTAGATACAAGGTAATTTCAGAGGTAAAATGTGTATTAATAAAACTGTGTTGATATGAAAAACTGGGGAATGGGTAATTAAGGGATTATCTATCTTTTAAAACAACAAAAATTCTGGTGTTGACTGTCCCTTTAATGCTTCTGCTTGAGCGTTAATTGCTCTGGAAGTAAGATTTTTGTGCTTGTCAGGTTATACTTGTATTACGCTTACCCTATGAGGGCAAAAAGCCGAAGTTAGAATATCATGTGCGCGTTCACGTATCCCTCCATAGAAGTCAATGGAGAAAAAAAGTGGGAGAAAAACCCAACAATCTAGCCCATAGTGTCTACAGGCACTAAATGATGGGGTTGCCACATCCAATACACCACAAATATAACAAAAAAAATCAAGTCTATTATAATTAAAGCTTGACCTTTCCTTTTTTGCTACATTTTGAGACCCCAATGCAGCAAAATAAAATAAAGGTCTCTTTTTAAAGATAACAGGCTCAATGGGGATTTTTTTCTCTGTTTTTAGGGAAGAAAAAAGAAAATTGTCCACTGTTAAAAGATTATTTAATTAATTGTGAGTAACTATGTTTTTCTAGGGACACAGTGCCAAGTATTAAAGTGACAGTCAACACCAGAATTTTTATTATTGAAAAAGATAGATAATCCATTTATTACCCTTTCCCCAGTTTTGCATAACCAACACTGTTATATTAAAGGGACAGTAAACCTTATCGCTGTTTTACAGACCCGCTCTCTGTACTCTGCTGAGTGGGTCTGTTGTTTTTACTGAGCGCATCGGGCCAGCTGTATAGTCACAGCCCGGCCCGACCGCGCCATTAGACACAGTGCAGCTCGCTCCCGCTGTCAGACAGAGCAGGAGCGAGCTGCACTGTGTCTAATGGCGCGGTCGGGCCGGGCTGTGACGATACAGCTGGCCCGATGCGCTCAGTAAAAACAACAGACCCGCTCAGCAGAGTACAGAGAGCGGGTCTGTAAAACAGCGATAATTTTCCAAAATAAAAAGGAAATATTATGTTTTAAAAAGTTTGGCTATCCTGCCCCCCTATACCGCCGCCACCTATATAAAACTTATTAACCCCTAAACCTAAGTCTAACCCTAACACCCCCCTAACTTACATAGTATTTAAATAAATCTAAATAAAAATTAATATTATTAACTAAATTATTCCTATTTAAAAATAAATACTTACCTATAAAATAAACCCTAAGATAGCTACAGTATAACTAATAGTTACATTGTAGCTATTTTAGGATTTAATTTTATTTTACAGGCAACTTTGTATTTATTTAAACTAGGTACAATAGTTATTAAATAGTTATTAACTATTTGATAACTACCTAGCTAAAATACTTACAAAATGACCTGTAAAATAAATCCTAACCTAAGTTACAATTAAACCTAACACTACACTATCATTAAATTAATTAAATAAATGAACTACAATTACCTAACATCAAATTCAATTAAATAAACTAAACTACAGTACAACCCCCCCCCCACTAAATTACAGAAAATAAAAAAGAATTACAAGAAGTTTAAACTAATTACACCTAATCTAAGCCCCCTAATAAAATAATAAAGCCCCCAAAATAAAAAAATGCCCTACCCTATTCTAAATTACAAAGTAACCAGCTCTTACTAGCCCTTAAAAGGGCTTTTTGAGGGGCATTGCCCTAAAGTAATCAGCTCTTTTACCTGTAAAAAAAAATACAACCCCCACCAACATTAAAACCCACCACCCACATACCCCTACTCTAACCCACCCAAACCCCCCTTAAAAAAAACTAACACTAACCCCCTGAAGATCTCCCTACCTTGAGTCGTCTTCACCCAGCTGAGCCGAATTCTTCATCCAAGCAGAGCAAGAAGAGGTCCTGCATCCGGAGCCATCCTCTTCAACCGACGACTGAACGACGAATGACGGTTCCTTTAAATGACGTCATCCAAGATGGCGTCCCTCGAATTCCGATTGGCTGATAGGATTCTATCAGCCAATCGGAATTAAGGTAGGACAAATCTGATTGGCTGATCGGAACAGCCAATAGAATGCAAGCTCAATCTGATTAGCTGATTGGATCAGCCAATCGGATTGAACTTGAATCTGATTGGCTGATTCAATCAGCCAATCAGATTTTTCCTATCTTAATTCCGATTGGCTGATAGAATCCTATCAGCCATCAGAATTCGAGGGATACCATCTTGGATGAGGTCACTTAAAGGAACCTTCATTCGTCGGGAGTCGCTGGAAGAAGAGGATGGATCTGCGTCGGCTGCTTCAAGATGGTCCCGCTCCGCGCCGGATGGATGAAGATAGAAGGCGCCGCCTGGATGAACATGTCTACCGGTCCGGATGTCCTCTTCTTGCCGAATAGGATGAAGACTTCAGACCCTCTTCTGGACCTCTTCTTGCCGGATAGGATGAAGACTTCGGACCCTCTTCTGGACCTCTTCTTGCCGGATAGGATGAAGACTTCGGACCCTCTTCTGGACGGATTGGTGATTCCCGGCGTGGTGAAGATAAGGTAGGGAGATCTTCAGGGGCTTAGTGTTAGGTTTTTTAAGGGATGTTTGGGTTAGATTAGGGGTATGTGGGTGGTGGGTTGTAATGTTGGGGGGGGTATTGTATGTTTTTTTTAAATGCAAAAGAGCTGTTTTCTTTGGGGCATGCCCCACAAAAGGCCCTTTTAAGGGCCGGTAAGGTAAAAGAGCTGTTATCTTTTTATTTTAGAATAGGGTAGGGCATTTTTTATTTTGGGGGCTTTGTTATTTTTTTAGGGGGCGTAGAGTAGGTGTAATTAGTTTAAAATTCTTGTAATCTTTTTTTTTTTTTTTATTTAGTGGGTTTTTTTGTAATTTAGTTTAGTTGATTTAATTGTAGATAATTGTAGATAGTTTAGTTAATTAATTTATTGAAAGTGTAGTGTTAGGTTTAATTGTAATTTAGGTTAGGATTTATTTTACAGGTAATTTTGTAATTATTTTAACTAGGTAGCTATTAAATAGTTATTAACTATTTAATAGCTATTGTACCTAGTTAAAATAAATACAAAGTTGCCTGTAAAATAAATATAAATGCTAAAATAGCTACAATATAATTATTTGTTATATTGTAGCTATATTAGGGTTTATTTTACAGGTAAGTATTTAGCTTTAAATAGGATTCATTTATTTAATAAGATTTATTAGAGTAGCGGCGAGGTCCGGTCAGCAGATTAGGGGTTAATACTTGAAGTTAGGTGTCGGCGATGTTAGGGAGGGCAGATTAGGGGGTAATACTATTTATTATAGGGTTTTTGAGTCGGGAGTGAGGCCGTTTAGGGGTTAATACATTTATTATAGTGGCGGCGAGGTCCGGTCAGCAGATTAGGGGTTAATAAGTGTAGTTAAGTAGCGGCGACGTTGGGGGGGCAGATTAGGGGTGCATAGCTATAATGTAGGTTGCGGCGATGTACTGAGCGGCAGATTAGGGGGTTAATAATAATATGCAGGGGTCAGCGATAGCGGGGGCGGCAGATTAGGGGTTAATAAGTGTAAGGTTAGGGGTGACTCGGGGTACATGTTAGGGTGTTAGGTGCAGACTTAGGAAGTGTTTCCCCATAGGAAACAATGGGGCTGCGTTAGGAGCTGAACGCTGCTTTTTTGCAGGTGTAAGGTTTTTTTTCAGCTCAAACTGCCCCATTGTTTCCTATGGGGATATCCTGCATGAGCACGTTTTGAAGCTGGCCGCGTCCGTAAGCAACGCTGGTATTTAGAGTTGCGAGTGGCGGTAAATTATGCTCTACACTCTCTTTTGGAGCTAACGCAGCCCTTCAGAGAACTCTAAATACCAGTGCGGGGGGAAAAAAACATGCGTAGCTAACGCACCCCTTCTAACACAAAACTCTAAATCTAGGTGAATGTTTGTTAAAGTTAGTACACATGATTTGGGTTTATAATTGGGTAAAAAATATATTATGAGAGAAACATATGTATGTGTATGTTTTATATGTTTGTTTTCAACTCCATATTATAAAATGTGTGTGTCTCTCTATATATTTATTTGACACATCTGTCCACAAATGTGTACTGAATGTATCTGTACCATATATATATTTTATGTAAGTGGGTGCAGTGAGTGTATGTAAATATGTGTCTCTGAATAAAGGTCTGTTAGCTTTCTATCTTTTATCAGTGCCTTTGATTTGGAAGGTGTAGGAGTGGGCGGGCTGGGCTGGAGGGGGCGGGGCTGGGCTGATCTATACAAATTTCTAGGACTGGTCTGATTTCCCTGAAAAACCAGGAGCAAAAGACAAAGTATGTGGCAGAGGTGCATGCTACAGAGAACATATCCACAGAACCCACTGACACAACGCTTCAAGAGACACATCCAATTGTTTTCCAGATATCTACACTTTTTTTTACCCAAAATAGAACAGCTGCAGACGGGAATGGACTCTTTATCATCTGAGTTCAAAAGTTTCTCTTCCAGACTCCAACACATCGAACAAAGAGTGGGTGACGGAGAAGTCAGACAAAGGGAAACCTCAACAAAAGTCACTACGCTGGAGACTCAAAACAAGTTGTTGATGGACAAGATCGATGACTTGGAAAATCAATCAAGGCATAACAATCTGCGTATTGTTGGTCTCTCAGAAAGTGTCCCTAGCTCAGACCTGAGCAAACTTTACCTGCACTCCTAAAAGTAAAACCGGAGGACATCCCATGTGTCGCCGAAAGGGCCCACAGAGTGGGTAACATTAGTCAAGACCAAAAAAAACAGAGAGAACCAAGACAAGCCATGATTCGCTACCTTAATTTCAAGGACAAAATTATGCTCCTTAGAGCATATCGACAAAACTCACCTTTGATGTATGAAGGACAGAGAATTCTAATTTTCCAGGACTATTCGGCAGAAATCTCTAGAAGGTGTAGAAAGTTCTCGCCGTACTGCAAATCATTACTGGAAGCTGGGCGCTTAGTGTCATTGCTATTTCCAGCAAAACTTAAACTCCAAACAGGGCATCAAGTTCTTTGACGACCCTGAACTCCTTTGAAAGTTCCTGAGACAAGAAGAGGCAGACACGGAAACAGAAACCTGAGAGCCACGGTCAATTTCCATTTTTCTATTTAATATGTATAAGCACAATTGTTTGTAATACTGTTTTGTCTTGCAGAGAGTAACTGAAAAAGAGATAGGATCTGATAGGTCCAAGATTCTAGTTGAAAATGCCATCTGGTACAGATTGCTTAGGCTTGACATGTTAGAAAGTTTAGCTTATACATGTCTAAACTTAATGAGTGGTTATGCAATGTTTTGATTATTGACAGCAATCTTAGTGGCGATAGACAAAAGCTAGTAGGTATGCAGCTAAATCAGCGTGTAATAGAGAATAAGTTAATCTATGCTGCCATACATAGAAAGTTACATGGAATCAACCTATAGTTATGTTACGTTAGTCAGATTGGAGATAAAACTGTTTAGCCGCTATTTAGGAGCCATTTAGCAAGTTATACTAGATATGAACCTATTAAATATTGTGATTGATCAGATGGAGGTCTGGTACAGAGCTATGTAAGGTTAGGTTGTCCTGGTTGGATAGAGATCAACCTAATGAATAGTTATCCACAGTTTGTAAAAATTGTTATTGAAAACTTTTTGTTTTGTCCTTTTTTAATAATTGCTCTCTTGTTTAAGTCTAAGGATCTTCTCCTATCTCCCTGGGGTTACAAGAGTAGATGGTGCTTCCTAAACCCATGATAACTTATAACATACACATAGTAAGTTGGAACGTTGGAGGCATAACGTCATCACAGAAGTGAAGGTCCATATTAGGATATCTACAATCCCAAAAAACTGACATTGCTATACTAGAAGAGACACATCTCTCTAGAATAGAACACCAAAAACTGAAACAAAGTTGGGTGGGAGAAGTGATTTATACACCTTTCGAGCAAAGTAGAGCCAAAGGAGTAGTGATACTGTTTAGGAAAAACGGAACCTATACTATTTCTAAATCATTAATTAACAAAGAAGGAAGGTTCCTCATGCTGCAATTAGATGTGCAAGGATTCTCCTTCACACTGATTGGAGTTTATAGTCCCCAAACACAAAAGCAACAGTTCTGGGGAAATTTACAATCAAAGATCTTACAGTTTTCCTTTCAACCCCTCATAATTGGAGGAGATTTTAATATAGCACCACAAACACCAGCAGATAGACTTCACAACCTGAAAAGACTGATGCCAAATCCCAAACTCCCAAAAGAAAGAATCAATCATAAGCCCCACCCTCATGAGAGGCTTAGACCTACAAGATATATGGAGGGCCAGTTTCCCAGAACACAGAGATTACACATGCATGTCAATGGCAAAAGACACACTATCAAGACTGGATTACTTCCTAACATCTACCAACCTTTGCACTAGAATATTAGAGACAGGAATTGATCCTATAACCATCTCAGACAATGGGGGATATTTATCAAAGCCTCAACTATTCTGCATTCGCCGGCACCAATACGCTCGCCTAACATTGCGGCCGCGGACCTGAATACGATCTCCATATTTATAAAAAAGCTGGCAAAAAGCCACGCACCAAGTATGGGTGATGAGCATCGGACTGTTGTTAACTAGCAGTCATTGATCTCGCTGCTATTCTGCTTTTTACCAACTTTATTTATATCCTGTCACTAAATGCCACCACTATACTAAAATGTTTAACCCCTATCCCGCTACTGTAATAAAGTTATTAACCCCTATCCCGCCGCTCCCGGATCCTGCCGCCACTAAATAAATGTATTAACCCCTATTCCACCGCTCCCGGACCCCGCCGCCACTAAAACAAACGTATTAACTCCTAAACTTCTGGCCTCCCACATCACTACCATTAACTAAACCTATTAACCCCTAAACCGCCCGCCCACCACATCGCCATAAACTAAATTAAGCTATTAACCCCTAAACCTAACAACCCGCTAACTTTACATTAAAATTACAACATCCCTATCTTATAATAAATTAAAACTTACCTTTAGAATTAAAATAAACTATATTAAACTATTAACCTAACCTAACTATTATACTAAAATTACAATTAAATTAACTATATTACATATTAAAAACCCTAACCCTACTCAAATTATTTAAATCTACTATTAAACATTACTAAGTTACAAAAAACCCTCACTAAGTTACAAAAACAAACAAACACTAAGTTACAAAAAAAACAAAAATAAAAAAGAATTACATTAATCTAATAGCCCTATCAAAATAAAAAAGCTCCCCCCCCAAAAAAATAAAACACCAAGCCTACAATAGACTACCAATGGGCCTTAAAAGGATCTTTTGTGGGGCATTGCCCTTAAAAGGGCATTTATCTTTTTTACATGCCCAGACCCTACTCTAAAAAATAAAACCCACCCAAAAAAACCTTAAATAAACCTAACACTAAACCCCGACGATCCACTTACAGTTTTTGAAGTTCCGCTTGAAGAATCCATCCAGCCGGCAAGAAGTCTTCATCCATCCGGAGAAGTCGTCATCCATGTGGCCTCTTCTATCTTCATTCATCCGGCGCGGAGCTCCTCTTCAATACAGTCGCCGCCGTAAACTGGAACTTGAATGCATGTGACGTCATCCAAGATGGCATCCCTTGCATTCCTATTGGCTGAAAGGTTCCAATCAGCCAATAGGATTAGAGCTGCTAAAATCCTATTGGCTGTTCCAATCAGCCAATAGGATTTGAGCAGCTCTCATCCTATTGGCTGTTCTAATCAGCCAATAGGATTAGAGCTGCTCAAATCCTATTGGCTGATTGGAACCTTTCAGCCAATAGGAATGCAAGGGATGCCATCTTGGATAACGTCACTTGCATTCAAGTTCCAGTTTACGGCGGCGACTGTATTGAAGAGGAGCTCTGCGCCGGATGTCTTCGGGATGGACCCGTTCCATGCTGGATAAATGAAGATAGAAGAGGTCCCCTGGATGAAGACTTCTTGCCCTCCAGATGAAGACTTCTTGCCACCCGGATGGATCCTTCAAGCGGAACTTCAAAAACTGTAAAGTGGATCGTCGGGGGTTAGAGTTAGGTTTATTTAAGAGATTTTTGGGTGGGTTTTATTTTTAGAGTAGGGTCTGGGCATGTAAAAGAGCTAAATGCCCTTTTAAGGGCAATGCCCATACAAATGCCCTTTTCAGGGCAATGGGGAGCTAAGGTTTTTTAGATAGGCTTTTTATTTGGGGGGTTGGTTGGGGGGGTGGGGGGTTTTTACTGTTGGGGGGTGTATGTATTTTTTTTTCAAGGTAAAAGAGCTGATTTCTTTGGCAATGCTCCGCAAAAGGCCTTTTTACGGGACATTGGAAGTTTATTGTAGACTGGGGGGGTTATTTTGGGGGGGGGCTTTTTATTTTGATAGGGCTATTAGATAAGTGTAATTTGTTTTTATTTTTGATACTGTGTTTTTTTTGTAACTTAGAGTTTGTTTTTTTGTAACTTTTTTTTAGCAATTTAGTAATTTTTAATAGTAGATTTAAATAATTTGAGGTAGGGTTAGGGGTTTTAATATGTAATATAGTTAATTTATTACTAGTTTAATGTAATTTTTAGTATAATAATTTAGGGGTAGGTTAATTAAATAGTTTTAACATAGTTTATTTTAATTTTAAAAGGTAAGTTTTAATTTATTATGAGATAGGGAATGTTGTAATTTAAAATGTAAAGTTAGCGGGTTTTTAGGTTTAGGGGTTAATAGCTTAATTTAGTTTATGGCGATGTGGGGGGCTGGCAGTAGGGGAAAAAACAGAGCTTGCCCCACCAAATATTTATTTTTTTTCCTGTTGCTGCAATCATAAGGCACGCCTCCCATGAAAATCACCTCTTCTGTCAACCCCAACAGAGGGACCAGCAGTCCACACAATGGCGTAAGCCCAACACATCCAGGGCAAGCACCCCGCCACATCTCGACCTACCGACGAGCACAGCCAAAACAGCTATGGCCATTTCAATTCCTTCTTTCAAAATAAAGTTGAATATATGTAACATTACCTCATTCAAATGGAACCCCATCCCGTAAGAAATAACTCCTTCCAGGTTCCCCCTAAAACTCAACATGCCTAAAGGCAAGGCCCCCCAACTTCCTTACATGGCTACTGATCATCCTATTCACCTTACGCCTAGAATTTTCCAGCTTAGCACCAAACCAAGCTGACCGCCACACCAACCTACATTCAATGTCCGACCAAACAATAACCAGATCTTGAATATAAAACACAAAACCTGTTCAAGTCCCACTTAATCCTATCCATAAAAAACTTTTGTGCCATAAATCCCAGATCATTCCCACCCAGATGAATGACCAAAATATGAGGAGGGGCAAAGAGCCTGGCATAAGTTAACAATCGTCCCCACCAGCTGGTCCCATCTCAGTCCCCCTAATACCAAACCATCTCAACAACACCTCTTCCCTACAGAAACCAAGCTGAACCCTTCCTAGCCCAATACACATAAGAGTATCCCACCAGCCAGCACCTCACAGGACCTGCAGAAAAAACAACATTTAGAACCACCCTCATACCACTACCCAGGCCTCACATACACCCAAAAACGCTCAGACCCCCATCTTCCAATCCTTTAATAACCAAAGGCTACAACCCCAAGCTCTAAGCTTCCGTCAAAGCCCCAATACGAAACAAATTGCGATCCAAAATCCCTGGCTTCTAAACCCAACAGCCCTAACGCCCTTCTAAAAATCACCACAAATTGAAAAACTAGATAAAACCAAACCGTCTTCATGAATAAATAAAGCCCCACCCTCCGGTCTCCCTTTCAAAAAATCCAACACTGCACCGACAGGACAAGAATGTTCAAACAAATCAGTTTGCCCTTACCCATTTGCTCAGTTTTTGAATGCCGCAAACAAGACCTCCAAAACCCCTTTCAGCCACTCATCCTGAAAACAGAGTCCGCTCGGCATCTTCTTATTCTTTCCCACCAGCTCCAAGACCCAGAAATCCCCAAAAAAGGCCAAAACAAAAGCAGCCCTAAACAAAACAACCTCATAACCAGACCAACAAACCTCAGATAACCTCCCCACAACCTTTTCCAATAGCGAGAAAACCACTGGCCGCCTCCCATCCCTACTGACCCTACCCCTGCATAAGCCCTGCACCGCCATCCTGACCACAAAATGCTTTGTCAAGTCAGCCAAACCCCGCCACTGAAACAAGAAAGCCATAGTAGCCATTCTTCTACGAACCTCCGTCACAGAAAGCTGCTCCCCCCCATTGTTTTATCCATTCCAGAAAGACATCCAAACAGATATCACATGAAGCCATCCACTCCTGGCTTCCCGCCACAGATTTCCACAACTGCCACACCCGGTGTAAGCCCTCCAAGTAGACTGAGCTAGAGCCCCTTTTACCAAATCCAACACTACTGAAAGCCCAGTAGCCACAATTCCCTTGAACAAGCCACACCCTCCGTTTACGCTTCCAGAGCCTCCAGCCAGAATCACTCCCACTGAAAAGGGGACAAGGAATCAGCAATTGAATTAAATTTGGTACATGCACAGCCCTAAAAGACATATTAAGCATCAAACACTCCAGAACAAACACTCGCAACAGACGCACCACAGGAAGTGAATTGGCAGTTAAATTATTGATTGAATACACCACACCCCATGTTATCAGAATGGAAACACACAAAGCTCGTCTGCCCAAACCTTCAATGCCAACACCACCGGAAAAGTTTCAGAAATGTCAAATTTTTTGTCAGTCCCTTGGCCTCCCAACTCTCAGGCCAAGCCTCCGCACACTATTTACCTTTTAGGTAAGCTCCAAAGCCACATGAACCAGATGCATCCGTGAATAGTGATGTCGCGAACCTAAAATTTCGGTTCGCCGAACGGCAGAGCAGTGCAGTTGAGAGCTTTATATGTCAGGGTGAGGATTTTATGTTTAATCCTAGAGGCAAGAGGAAACCAGTGAAGGGATTGGCAGAGAGGTGCAGCAGATGAAGAGTGACGAGTAAGGAAGATAAGCCTGGCAGAGGCATTCATAATGGATTGTAAAGGAGCTATGCGGCAGCTAGGTAGACCAGAGAGGACGAATTGCAGTAGTCGAGGCGGGAAAGGATGAGAGAGTGGATTTAAAATCTTGGTTGTATCTTGTGTAAGTAAATGTCTAATTTTAGCAATGTTTTTAAGGTGGAAGCGGCAGGCTTTAGCCAAGGACTGAATGTGAGGAGTGAAGGAAAGATCTGAGTCAAGTGTGACCCCAAGACATCGGGCGTGCGGGGTAGGGGTAATGATGGAATTATCAACAGTTATAGAAATTTTGGGGGTGGAGACATTGGAAGAAGGGGGAAAAATAAGGAGTTCAGTTTTTGGAGAAATTTAGTTTAAGGTAGTGAGAGACATCCAAGATGAGATGTAAGAAAGACAGTTAGTTGACACGGGTTAGTAAGGAAGGAGGTAGGTCTGGTGCAGAGAGGTAGATTTGGGGTGTCATCGGCATACATATGGTATTGAAACCCATGGGACTTTATTAAGGAACCTAGTGACGACGTGTAGATTGAAAAGAGAAGGGGACCAAGGACAGAGCCTTGAGGTACCCCAACAGAAAGTGGTAACGGGGCAGAGGATGCTCCGGAGAAGGCTACACTAAATGTACGGTAAGTCAGATAGGAAGAGAACCATGAGAGAGCTGTGTCACAGATGCCGAAGGATTGGAGGGTTTGGAGAAGAAGAGGGTGGTCAACAGTGTCAAAGGCTGCAGACAGGTCAAGGAGGATAAGCAGAGAGAAGTGGCCTTTGGATTTTGCTGTAAGTAGGGTCATTGGTAACCTGACATTTGCTGTCTCTGTAGAGTGATGGGAAGGAAATCCAGATTGCAGTGGGTTAAGAAGAGAGTTTAGAGTAAGGAAATGGGATAGATGTGCGTAAACTAGCTTTTCAAGGAGCTTTGAGGCAAGAGGGAGTAGGGAAATAGGGCGGTAATTGGAAGGGGAGGTTGGATCAAGGGAAGGTTTTTTGAGGATAGGCGTGACCAGTGCATGTTTTAGAGATGAGGGAAATATACCAGTGCTGAGGGAGAGGTTGAAAATGTGTGTGAGTATGGGGGTGAGGGTAGAAGAGAGGGATGGGAGTAGCTGTGAGGGGATGGGGTCGAGGGGACAGATAGTGAGGTGGGAGGACAGTATAAGGGCAGAAACTTCATCCTCATTAACAGGGGCAAAAGAGCTGCATTTTGGATATTTGGGTTTTGGGTGATCGTGAGCTTTGAGGGGGTGGGAGATTGGAAGTATGTTGAGAGCTGATTTCATTTCTGATGGAGTCAATTTCATTGTTGAAGTGGCTTGCAAAATCTTGAGCTGAGAGAGAGGTTGTGTTAGGTGGTGGGGGTGGGCGGAGACGTTTAGGGTTAGAGGAAAGAGTAGAGATGAGATTAGAAAAATATTGTTGCTTATAAAGATTAAGGGCAGAATAGTAGGAGTTCAGGATGAACTTGTAGTGAAGAAAGTCAGCTGAACTCCGGGATTTCCTCCAATGTCACTCACATAGCAGCAAACAGATATTTGAAGTTGTTGGTGCCTCTGGAGTCCCACGGACATCTGTGTAGAGTCCTCCAGAGTCTTGCAACTGTGCATAAACCTTCCATTTGGCCACCACTAACCAATGCTCACAAGAAGAAAGGCTGCATTGGGCAGAAAAATACATGAAGCTTAATTTTAAAACAGTCCTGTTCACTGATGAGTTGCCGTGCAACCATGGATGGTCCAGATGGATGGAGTAGTGGATGGTTGGTGGATGGCCACCCTGTTCCAACAAGGCTGCAAACATCAACAAGGCGGTGGTGGAGTCATGTTTTGGGCCGGAATCATGGGAAGAGAGCTGGTCAGCCCCTTTAGGGTCCCCGAAGGTGTAAAGATGACCTCTGCAAAGTATGTGTAGTTCCTGACTGACCTCTTCCTTCCGTGTACAGAAGGAAGAACTATGCTTTCCGTAATAAATTATCTTCATGCATGACAATGCACCATCTCATGCTGCAAAGAATACCTCTGCATCAATGGCTGCTATGGGAACATCCTCAAGCAAAAGATCTATGAGGGTGGGAGGCCGTTTACATCCAAACAGCAGCTCTGGGAGGCTAATCTGACATCTTGCAAACAAATTCAAGCAGAAACTGTCCAAAAACTCACAAGTCAATGGATGCAAGACTTGTGAAGCTGCTATCAAATAATGGGTCCTATGTTTAAAATGTAATGTGACCTGTTAAAATGTTTAAGAAAGTTGAAATGTTGTTCAAAATTTGATTGAAATAGCTTTTGATTTAGTAAATATGCTGCAAACACAACAAATGACAATTTTCAGTCTTTACAACCTATAAAGTGTTTTGAAACTTACTGTGCGTATAATTTGGAACAGTGCATTGTAAGTTTTTTATTTTGAAAAAAAAATTACTGTTATCATTAGGAGGTTTGTTCAATAAAATTTGAATTGTACTCTTAATAGTTGATAACATGAGAATTATGCTGACTGTTGTTTACATCAATTATTTAGGTAAATGAGAAAGATAGCATTGGCATAATAATTTGGGAACAGGGTTGTAGTGGCAGCGATGTGGGAAGCCAGAGGTTTAAGGTTAATAACTTTATAACAGTGCCGGCAATGTCGGGGAGTGGCCAATTACGGTTAATATATTTAAATATTATTGGCGATGTGGGTGGCGACAGATTAGGGGGTTAATACGTTTTAAATAGTGTTTACAATGCATGCGGCAGCGGTTTAGGGGTTAATAGGTAGTTTATGGTGTTCAGCGTACTTTGTAACACTTTAGTTATGAGTTTTGTGAAACATTTTTGTTTCGCAAAATCCTTAACTACTGCTCTCAGATGGTGGTATGGATCATGTCGGTATAGGCTGTAACGCAAGTATTTTAGCCTGAACGCATTTTTTGGAGTGCGGAATGGACGTTGCGTTACAAGCTAAAATGCTTGTGGTATAGCTATACCAACACAACTCGCGTTCCTGGCCATTACGCTGGAATGGCCATTTTTTTAGCGTTAAAAGCCGTACCGCAACATTGTAATCTAGTAGATAGTTATTTACTAAAATCTTACAGGGATACTAAACCCTTTTTTTTATATATATATATAATTCAGATAGAGCATGCAATTTTAAGCAACTTTCTAATTTACTCCTATTATCAATTTTTCTTTGTTTTTTATTTGAAAAAGCAGAAATGTAAGGTTAGGAGCCAGCCCATTTTTAGTTTAGCACTTGGGTAGTGCTTGCTGATTGGTGGCTACATTTAGACATCAATCAGCAAGCACTACCCAGTTGCTTATTTCCTGCTTTTTCAAACAAAGATAGCAAGTGAACAAAGAAAAATTCATAATAGGAGAAAATCAGAAACTTGCTTAAAATTGCATTCTCTATCCACTTCATGAAAGAAAAAGTTTGGGTTTAGTATCCCTTTAACAAAAATATAAATTTTTCTGAGTTTTTGCTGCAGCTATCTCACATGGTAATATAAAAAATAAATAAACTGTAAATAGTGAGTTTTGAAGCTGATTTTATAAAAACTATTGGTAGCTCCTCACTAACTAGCACACTCCTGAAAAAGCTGTGTACAATTATTTGTAACCTAAATGTACACCTAAAAAAATACTACAACAGAGCTACATAAATTTGTATCGAGCCTAAGTATAAAAAAAAAAAAAAAAAAAAAGACAATGCAATAAAATGACCAGTGATATACAACACTATTATATAAATAATGAAAGAATGATATAGTATAAATTAAAAATGTTCCTGTCAAGCTTGCACAGAAAAAATATCACTCTCTCTTTAACACATCTCACGTATCCAAGTTCCTATTTGATCTCGATGTCAATGGAGTTGTTGATTCTCCTCCAAATGGGTGCACTATATTGGAGTTCGGCTGCTCTCACTGGCCTGACAGCCAAATCAGGTGGAACATAAATTCTATTAAAAAAAAGGAAGAGAGCGCACAAAACAACTCTAAGTGCAGCGAGCTTATTACAATTTTGAAATATAAGACCTGTAGCTCCGAATCCCTTTTACATAGCTACTCACAAGGTATATCGCAAAAAACAAAAGAAATCCGGCGCACTCAGGGGGTAATGAAATTTTAAAGTTGCTTATTGTTAAAATATACATGAAAGATGCTTCATGAGGACAAGGATCCAGAATAAGTGTGATCCTGACGGGTTTCGCGCCGTTACAGGCGCTTAGTCATAGGTATAACCTCAAACATGTGAGGTATGCAAATGCAATTTAGCAAACGGGATCTACCCGAATCAGCATCCTCACTGAAGTTTGAAACCGACGTCCCCCTTCACGTCAATTTCACTAGCTGCGACTGGTGGATCGATTTGAGAGCTCTAAACAAGAAGCTCGCTGTAATTTGGATGATTATACAGAGTTGTGAAGCAGACAGCGCCTGAAGGATTTCAAGTAAACTAATCCAGTGGACGTCGGTTCACACTTCAGTTAGGACGTTGATTCGGGTAGATCCCGCTTGCTAAATTGAATTTGCATACCTCACAAAAAAGGGATTTGGGGGCTACAGGTTTTATATGTCAAAAATTGTAATAAACTCGCTGCACTTAGAGTTCTTTTGTGCGCTCTCTTCCTTGGTTTTTATAGAAGCTATCTCACATGCCATGAAATATAAATATAATAAAGGTATATTCTGAATCTGCGGGACCTGCTGAAAAAACAATATGTAATTTATTTAGGTAGCTCACTGAAATTTAAATCTAAATAGCTAAAAAAAAGGTCAAAGTAGCTTAGCACTGGTGTGTGAAAATGGCTTAGCAGTGAAAGGGTTAATATGTTTACTGTGTTATATTCTCTTTTTGTAGGTTCTCACTAATGTCTTGTGTTCTGTATTCCTGTGCAAAAAAAAAAAAACTCTTCTTAAATCTTATGATGTACAAAAGCTAATTTTCTTGCTAATATTTACCTATAAGGTAGATTAAAAACTACATTTTGTATAACAAAGAAAAATCTGCTTGTTTGTCAGTTCAACTATATGAATTATGCAACTGTTTATTTATTTATGTTTAAAAAAAATAGAACATGCTTTTCCTTAAAAACAAAAAAATAAATAACAAAAAGATGATTTAGGAAAAGAAAATAATAAAAATTTGGTCTTTAAATTCCTGCATTTAAGAAATCAAGGTTCAAATAAATAAAATATTTCTCAAGAAATCATCAGAGCAAATTTGTTATCCGGATATTTTATGATTGCTCACATATTGTGAGTTTAAATTAAACTTTTTTTTTCATTTTCTATACCACAGATACTGCCATATCTTCAATTTTGTTACATATTTGCAGTAATAAAGCCTTTATATTACTCAAGTCTAAAGTTCCCCATGGAAACAACATAATGAGCTCAAAAAGGTCCTTAATTGTAAATCCCGTATTACCATTTGCTTCTATTCATTTGCTGTGCTCTCATAGCTCATTCATGCAATGGCTCAATCTGGACCACCGGCTTCCAGATGTATTAAAGGAAAACCAAAACAACACATCTTTGTACAGCTGCCGCAGGAAGCATACAGAAAACCTACAAATCCAATTTCTTTCAGAAATTCTCATCTTCTATGCCAAGTAAGCTACTTAGATTTAATAACTAATGATTTCTAGGAAGTGTGGCAGAATGGAATCACAAGGGCAGCAATCGTGAACTTGTGACTTGCTATATTCCCACCCCCACACATATATACAATATCTTATCATAAAGGGGCCGAACTATCAAGCTCTGAAGGCTCGCCGGGACCGAAGTTATGAAGCAGAGGTCTAAAGACCGCTGCTCCATAACTTGCCCGCCTGCTCTGAGGCTGCGGATAGAAATCAACACAATCGAATACGATTGGGTTGATTGACACCCCCTGCTAGCGGCTGAATGACTGTGAATCTGCAGGGAGCGGCATTGCACCAGCAGTTCACAAGAACTGCTGGTGCAATAATAAATAACAAATGCTTATGCTGTTGGCATTTATAGATGTGCAGCGACATAATACGCTACATCGTATCATGTCCATTTGCACTTTGATAAATATGCCCCTAAGAGCGGTTGTGACCAAATTAAAAAGAATAAGTGGGTGTACTGTAGACGAAGGTGGTGAACATTTTTAACTATGTGTACCCAAATTGGTGATCATTTTCTAAAAAATCCTCTTGAGTATGCATGGTGCAATTTTTAAAAAGAAAATGGAAAGTGACATGAAAACATAAAAGTAATCCAGCTTCCTCCAATCATGGCATGGCCCCAGGCAATGACTACCCTGGGGGGAAAGCCCGTGATTGGAGGAAGCTGGATTAGTCATTGATGACGTGTTTAGAGAGGATCTCTGGGTGGGGGAAGCTGCTCTGGCTATGAGAAGAACAAAGGTATGTTTTTAATCAAAATGGCTGCTTTCTAAACTTTGATGAATGAAAGTGCCCCTGTTTTTAATAGTATTTTTTAAAAAACTGGCTTTCATTCATCAAAGTTTACCTTCGTTTTAACTGCAATGGGCTCTAATTTCTATACATGTATACATATGTATTTATGTGTTTATGTGTGTCTGTAAATACATATATACACATATAAATACATAAATACATATGTACACATACATAGACACATACATATACATCATTAGACATGTATATGTATGTATCTCTATGTTAAAGCCATTTGCCTGCTTTTGTTTTCTAACATCTGAGATTTTTTGTGTGCAATATTTTTTATTAAATATTTTTTTTATTAGATGGTATCATTATGAGTGTAACTGTACTTTGTAATGCATTTTTAATTTGTTTTGTGAAACATATTTGTTTTGTGAAACAGTTAACCAGAGCTCTGGTCACGGTAATCATTCCAGTGTAAATTGTGATTACGCCCAAGCGATCGTGTTAACTTTCAATGGTCAAACATCAATCACTATTTTCTTTATTTGGTGAAGCAATTATAACAGGGCTTGCCACTGTCATTTACGTTGACAACATTTCCATTGTTTGGCTTTAGCAAAAAATGAGAAGATAAACTACAAATTATGGAGAGATATGTAGCAAGGTTAGGCTTGCGAAGCATGCCGGGTGCTTCTTCAATTTTCAGTACTAGAAAATCTACAATTTTAGCCTTCAATTACAGAAAAAGGAGACAAAATAAATAATTAAAAGGACAGTAAAGTATAAACTTGAACTTTCATAAATTAGATGTAACTTTATACAACTTTTCAATTTACTTCTGTTATCTTATTTGCTCTTTTGGTATCCTTTGTTGAAAAGCATACCTTGGTAGTCTCAGGAGCTGCAATGCACTACTGGGAGCTAGCTGCTTATTGGTGGCTGCACATCTATGCCTACTTTCATTGGCTAACCTGAAGTATTCAGCTAACTCACAGTAGTGCATTGCGGGTCATTCAACAAAGGATATCAAGACAATTAAGCAAATTTGATAATACTTGTAAATTGGAAAGGTGTTTAAAATTGTATTCTCTGTCTGAATCATGATAATAACTTTTTTAAATGTCCCTTTTAAGTATATTGAAAAATAATTTTACTCTCATAACTAACATTTTAGATTACAATGAATCTTGAAGTATTTATTGCCCCTTTTAAAAATGTCTCTTCCAAATTGTTTAAAATCACAAACACAGCAAATTTGCCGTAAACGTAGAGCACACGAGAAAGAACAAGTCAATCAGGTTCAGACATGTTTTGAGCATTTGGCTCTTGTTCAATTATATTTATTACGCACTATTCCATGTAACTTTATTTCCTGTCTGCAAACTATGCATTTCCTCACAAACACTATGATATAACAAAGATTAAATGGTTTTATCCCTAACCCTTGGTGACCAAAGATTTAGCTTTTCCATTTGCTTTAAAGATGTGAAATTGTTTTATTTAGTTTCCTATCAGTTCATACCTTAAAAGAACAGTTTCAGCTCCTAATTCTTGGTGTGCTTGAGAATGAGGTCTAAATTGCCAACTGATATCACCTACCTATGGGATGGGCTAATGTGTTTTTTATTCGAATTTCGAATGTTAGAACGAATGTTATTGTAGAAATTCGATTTACATAATAGAATGTTGATAAGAACGAATATTCTTAAAAATTCTATTATCGAATGTTATTTACAGTTTTCGAATGTCACTTTCTAATTTGAATGTCACATTCGAATTCAAATGTCACAATCGAATTTGAATGCTACATTCAAATTTGAATATTACATTTATAGAACCCAGTTGTAGACTAGAAATATTATTTTGAATCCAAATGCTACATTCAAACTCGAATATTACATTTAAAAACACAGTATTAGACTAGAATACTATTTCAAATTTGAATATTACATTTAATAAACACAGTTGTAGACTAGAAATACTATTCGAATTCGAATGTGACATTCGATTTGAATAATACATTTCAAAATTGAATGAATACATAGCTAAACATTCTATTATTCAAACTAATATTTTTTAATTCAAAAATAGAATGTTAGAATGTTATATAAACATTCGAAATTCGATACGAACGAACGAATGTATCAAAATTACTTTTAAATTTTGAATTTTTAGAAACAATCGCCCATCCCTAGTTAAAGGACCACTAAATACAATAGAATTGAATAATTGACAAATACACAATTGAAAGACAATTGAAAGACAATAGCACTTACTTATTTTCTGGGCCGGCTTCTAAACTTACATTCTTGCTTTTCAAATAAAGATAGCAAAAGAATGAAGAAAAATTGATAAAAGGAGTAAATTAGAAACTTTCTTAAAATTGCATACTCTAGGTATGCTAAATCGGGTGGTTCCGGGGGAGGAGACTGGGTGCAGGGCATGCTGTGAGCACGCTCTCTCTAAACTCCCATACTAGCCGCTGGCGGCAATTTCAAGCCGAACCCTTTGTCCTGGGTGGATAATCATCTGAAGGCAACTTGATCCCAGTTCCACAGCGGTGTAACTACAAAACACCGTATTGCTTTGGCCCCTTTAGCCTCATCAAACTCCGCCATAGGGATGAAGCAACAAGACTCAGCTGCCCTCCCTCACCCCTCCCACCGGTGCTGCGCGAGGAGGTGGATGGGACGCTGCCTAGCGATGTCATCTGTCCGCATATGTGGGGCTTACTGATACGGAATGGGAGCAGCTACCCGACATAATCCTTGATTCCACAGTGGCGCAAGCTCTGTGTACCGCATCACCTCAGGTCCCTCTAGTCCTGTCAAGGTCCGCTGTTGGAGCGATAAAGTGAGAATTTGGCTGGTCTCCTACCCTGCAATCTGTGCTGTACGTGGAAGCAGATGGGACGTTGACCGGTGACGTTGATTGCTAGGGCCACGCTGCCCGCTGACACAGATGGAGAACAGCCGCCTAGCCGTAGTCTTCCGCACACCGATGCTGCTCGTGGAAGCCCGGTGTATATCTCAGGCAAGAGTCAACTAGCTATTCTGCGACAGAAAGCCACTACAAAAGCTTGGCCTTTCTTGGGAATAACATCAAAAAGAAGACAAGATTTATAAACACCTAGGCAAGAACCTGGAACTTTGACATAACCATTGCACTGAACTGCATGGTATAAGGTACTTTTTCTATAAAGGTGCACCTTGCTCAGGGACTCTGGGGGAGAGTTGCGGTATAGCTTTTACAATACTGACTATAGTCTCTTTCCGAAAGAAAAATAAAATTTGAGTGGTTCTCACAAAACAGCATTTCCACAGTATAAGGGCGTGAGGAGCACAGGCTATTTCAAGGAGAACAATATTTCTAGGCTGAGATTTATACACTAACATCCTTATACACTTCTAAAGAAGACAGCTGGAACAGGAGAGAACCTTACGCTCTTTATTAATCGCATGTGCCACTAACTTTGTCAGACACTGCTGCTTGTTTTGTCTTCAGGCTGGTACACTAATCTTTCTGGACGTTGCTGCTTGCTTTGCCTGTAGACTAGCAAACTAACTTATGGTTGCTTCTCTGTGCAATAGAAAAGAATTTTGTCTGTAACATAAATATATAGGCTTCAAGAAAACTAAAACACAGAGCATAACCTTGCTTAACCTTTTAGGAATTAGGAAATGTTTTTCCTTACTGGCTGGTTGCAACTAACTATCTTTTTTCTTTCCATATATCTTTTTGAATACTAAATCAAGCTATCATTCTTATTTATTAACACTGGCAAATTAATTTGTTGTTACTCTACATGTAAAAGATTGCCTTGACTAACTATACATACTTGGTTTAGAGGAATTAACATATAGAGTACATCTTACTTAAATTACACCTTAACCTTTCTTAATCCCTTTTAAGAAATAAGAAATATTGCACCCTTACCTGCAGCTGGTGACCAATCACTTTTTTTTTTTTTTTATAAACTAGCTAAAGGTGTTTTCTTAATATTAACATATAACGAACACTGGGATGCCTTTTTGTGCAAAGAAATGTGACACTAATTTTTTCTCAGACGCGGCTACTTGTTTTGTCCTTAGGCTAGCAAAACCAATATATGGTTTCTTTTCTGTGCAATAGAAATATTTTGTCTGTAGCATAAATACACAGGCTTTAAGGAAACTAAAACATAGAGTACAATCTTGTTTAAATTTTTTAGGAACTAGGAAATGTTTTTTCTTACTGGTTACTTGCAACTAACTATCTTCTTCTCCTATATATTTTCTTATAAGCTAAATTAAGCCATCATTATTGCTTACTAACGCTGACAAATTAACTTGTTATTATTCTATCGCCTTGCCTAACTATATACATAGGTATTAGAGGAACTAATATATAGGGTACTTCTCACTAAATTACACCTCAATCTATCTTAATTTTTTTTTTCGAAGTAAGAAAGATTGGATCAGCCAATCGGGTTGAACTTGAATCTGATTGGCTGATTCAATCAGCCAATCAGATTTTTTCCTACCTTAATTCCGATTGGCTGATAGAATCCTATCAGCCAATTGGAATTCGAGGGATGCCATCTTGGATGATGTCACTTAAAGGAACCTTCATTCATCGTCGGTAGGAAGAGGATGTTCCGCGCCGGAGGTCTTGAAGATGGAGCCGCTCCTCGTCGGATGGATGAAGATAGAAGATGCCGCTTGGATGAAGATGTCTGCTAGTCCGAATGTCCTCTTTTGCCTGGATAGGATGAAGACTTCTGCCGCTCCGGATGTCTTCTTTTGGTCCATCGGTGCTCGGCTTAGTGAAAACGACTCAAGGAAGGGAGATCTTCAGGGGGGTAGTGTTAGGTTTATTAAAGAGGGGTTGGGGTTAGAGTAGGGGTATGTGGGTGGTGGGTTGTATTGTTGGGGGGGTGGTATTGTGTCTTTTTTTACAGGCAAAAGAGCTGATTTCTTTGGGGCATGCCCCGCAAAAAGCCCTTTTAAGGGCTGGTAAGGTAATAGAGCTGTTAACTATTTTAATTTAGAATAGGGTAAGGAATTTTTTTATTTTGGGGGGCTTTGTTATTTTATTCGGGGGCTTAGAGTAGGTGTAATTAGCTTAAAATTCTTGTAATCTTTTTTATTTTTTGTAATTTAGTGTTTGTTTGTTTTTTGTAATTTAGTTTAGTTTATTTAATTGTAGGTACTTGTAGTTAATTTATTTAATTTATTTATTGATAGTGTAGGTAATTTTGTAATTATTTTAACTAGGTAGCTATTAAATAGTTATTAACTATTTAATAGCTAATGTACCTAGTTAAAATAAATACAAAGTTGCCTGTAAAATAAATATAAATCCTAAAATAGCTACAATATAATTATTTGTCATATTGCAGCTATATTAGGGTTTGTTTTACAGGTAAGTATTTAGTTTTAAATAGAAAGACTTTAGTTAATAATATTTAATTTATTTAGTTAGATTAAAATTATATTTAATTTAGGGGGGTGTTAGGTTTAGGGTTAGACTTAGCTTTAGGGGTTAATACATTTATTAGAGTAGTGGCGAGGTCCGGTCGGCAGATTAGGGGTTAATACTTGAAGTTAGGTGTCGGCGATGTTAGGGAGGACAGATTAGGGGTTAATACTATTTATTATAGTGTTTGTGAGACGGGAGTGCGGTGGTTTAGGGGTTAATACATTTATTATTGTGGCGGCGAGGTCCGGTCAGCAGATTAGGGGTTAATAAGTGTAGGTAGGTGGCGGCGACGTTGGGGCAGATTAGGGGTTAATAAATATTATGTAGATGTTGGCGATGTTAGGGGCAGATAGGGATAATGTAGGTGGCGGCAGTGTGCGGTCGGCAGATTAGGGGTTAAAAAAATGTATTATAGTGGCGGCAATGTGGGGGGGCCTCGGTTTAGGGGTACATAGGTAGTTTATGGGTGTTAGTGTACTTTAGAGCACAGTAGTCAAGAGCTTTATAAACCGGCGTTAGCCCATAAAGCTCTTAACTACTGACTTTTTTCTGCAGCTGGAGTCTTGTCGGTAGAGGGTCTAATGCTCACTTCAGCCAAGACTCTAAATACCGGCATTAGGAAGATCCCATTGAAAAGATAGGATACGCAATTGGCGTAAAAGGATCTGCGGTATGGAAAAGTCGCGGCTTGGAAGTGAGCGTTAGACCATTTCCTGGCTGACTCTAAATACCAGCGGGTGGTAAAAATCAGCGTTAGGAGTCCTTACCGCAGCTTTTGACGGCTAACGCAGAACTCTAAATCTAGGCGATAGTTTTTTAACTCACAAATATACCTTCACCGCTTCTCACCCTCCTTTTTTTTTTTTTTTTGCACTTGGTATCTGGCATATGGACAGATTCTTAAACACTTCCAAGACTCCCTCTCCAAGCATTGCAGGCAGACACAAAGACAAAAAAACAAAAGGAACTCTAGAAAATGTAATAGACACGCACTCTATAACAACAAATATAAATCCTGTAAGTGAGGTTTTTAATATTCAAAACCTGGTTACTAACATCTCAGAAGCATTGACTCCTAAATTTGAAATAAAACAGGAAATTGATTTATTATCTCAGGAAATTAAAGAATTCTCAAACAGAATACAGGAGGTAGAACAAAGGGTCTCAGAACTCGAGGATCTTACCAATTCACATAGCTCTAGTATAGAGGAAACAAATATAAAGTATCCAAAAAATGCAGACAAGAATGGAAGACCTCGAGAATTGATCCTGAAGAAACAATATCAGGATCATTGGTATACCTGAGGGTAAAAAAGTATGAAGATATTACCCAGTTTATTACAAAAACTCTAGCTCAGCTCCTTGAATTGCCCAGCACTCAGATAATAATTGAGAGAGCTTATAGAATAGGTCCACCCCGATGGATAATAAAACCAACAATAGGCCCAGACCAGTAATAGCACGTTTTTTGAACTATTTAAATAAAGTCAACATACTCCAGCAATTTAAGAAAAAACAACCAATTAGTATCGGAGGTGCTAAAATTCTCTTATTTCAAGATTTTTCAGTTGAGACCTCTATAAAAAGAAGAGAATTGGCACCAATCTGCACAAAATTAATACAAAAAGGGTACAAAGCAATATTATTATATCCGTCAAAACTCAAGGTAATCGTTAGAGATAACGTGTATTTTTATGAGAACGCACAAGAAACTGAAAAATTCTTATCTGAAATTGATTCTTTAGCATGACAGGCCGTAGGAAAGTGGCCGTGAACAAAAATTGTAATAGAATTAGTTTTTTTATTTCTTTCTCTTCCTTTTTCTTCTCAGGCCCCTCATAGGCAAACTATGGTTTCCAATAAAATAAGGCAGGCCACGGAAGAGGATTATTTTCAAGCTAAGGGTAAAGAGGGGATGGCTCCCCCTCTGGTTTTTTAATTGAGATTTTATTATTTATTATTAATGGCTGTTATGTTTTTCCTTCCTTTTTTTTTTTTTTTTTTCTTTTCTTCCCCCTCTCCCCCCTTTTCCCATCCCTCTGCCACAATTTTTGTGTGTCCACAGATAGATGACAAGGATACTAGATACATTTAAGTTAGTATCATGGAACATAGGGGCATTTCGACCCCCATCAAAAGGAAAGCTATTGTCTCCCACTTGAGCAAAATGCAAGCAGATTTAGCGTTTTTGCAAAAAACACATTTAAATATGGAAGAAATAAAAAAAATGAAGGGATCCTGGGTAAGAGAAGTAGTCGCTTCACCCAGTATTAGGAGGAAAAGAGGGGTAGCTATCCTGATTGGTAAGAGATTGGAGTCTAAAATAATACACTCCAAAAGAGATCCAGAGGGGAGATTTGTAATGTTGAAAATTAAAATTCAATACCAACTGTTTACTCTTTGTAATATAGATGCACCTAATGTTTACTACGAATTTTGGAACTTATTACAATCTAATATACTTGCCTATTCAGAAGGGTATTTGGTGTTAGGAGGAGATTTTAACATGGCCCCACAATCACCCTTGGATAGATTACGGCAAGATAGTAAACAAATAAAACACAAAAGGGATAATTTAGAAACAAAACTGTTTAAGAATATAAGTCAGAACTTAGCGGTAAAAGACGTCTGGAGGATTCAGAACCCCGATGTACGGGACTATACATGTCTATCTAAGGCGCACAAAATGTTATAAAAAATAGATTTATTCCTAATAGACGAACGATTATGCACAAGGAATAACATCTATAGTTTTGTCTGATCATTCCCCTATTTTTTTACAAATACAACTAAACCGATTTAAAAATACCCCTGCAAGGTTTACTTTTCCATATTACTTGGTTAACGATTCAAAATTTAAAAAACATTTAATTGACAAATTGAAAGAATATATTCATTTTAATTCTGAATATGTTGACCGAAAATTTTCTGGGGAGCTGCTAAGGCAGTCCTTAGAGGGGAAATAACAGCATATGCGGCTATGATATCAAAGAAACTGAAAAAGAGAGAGAAAGAGGCTATCTACTCTGTGGTTAATTCATATAATCGCTATCTTTTTAAGAAAACATCCTTTAACTGGGCCAAATATATTAAAACCAAAGTGAAAGAGATGCTTTAGCACTACTCCTAGAAACACAGAGAGAACTGAGGTTTCAGGCTAAATTGTATCGGTTCGGGAACAAATCTGGCAAACTATTAGCCAAGCTATTCAGGGGAGAAAATAAGTCTCCCCTGATTGATAAAATTTTTCATATAGGGAAGACACTCACAAAATCAGAAGACATCTCAGAGGCATTTACAAATTACTATAGGGATCTCTACTCTGCAAAAATTACTGATGAAGATCAGTCTGAGGAATTCTGGAGCAGAATAAATTGCCCTATAGTTACAACAGAAATAAATACCAAATTGAATAGTCCGATTTCTGATGAGGAAATCAGAAAAACGATCTCTGAGCTGTCTGTGAACAAAGTAGCAGGTCCTGATGGGATTCCCAATGAGGTATACAAGATATTAGCTCAAGAAACGGTTCCCTATTTGTGTAATCTCTATAACAATTTTAATATCAATGGTAAAACCATACCATCTAGTTTCTCTGCCTCTTATACAACTCTACTTCTCAAGGGAGGGAAAGATCCTGCTCATAAGGATTCTTATCGACCTATAGCTCTCTTAAATTCAGAGTATAAGATTCTTGCTTCAATCTTAGCACACAGGCTTCAAAGCGGTCTTCCACATATCATTCATACTGATCAAGCAGGGTTCATTTATCACCGAAATTCTGCCTCTAAAATTCGTGAAGTTTTGTTGACAACAGAATATTTCCAGACTCGAGAGGGGGGGACAGAGGGCACCATGGATCTTGCAATAGTTGCAATTGACACTGCAAAGCTTTTTTTTTTAGTTAATAACTCTTTAGCTTCCGAAATCGAAATCAAAAGGGGAACGCGCCAGGGTTGCCCTTTGTCCCCCCCTTCTCTTTGACATAGCTGTAGAATCTTTAGCGATAATGATCAGACAATGTCTTAAGGGCATTAGAATAGGCAAATACGAAATGAAAGCTGCATTATATGCGGATGACATACTTCTTTATATTGCAAACACAAAGGTAAACATACCCAAACTCCTAAGCATAATCGATCAATTTGGCTCTTTTTCAGGGTATACTATAAATGCGTCTAAGTCCCAGATATATTGGCTTAGGAAGAATATCGATTCAATAAAAGACAGTCCGTTCAAAGTGGACTCTGAATCCTTTAAATACCTAGGAATCACAATTCCAGTCAAATTCACCGATCTTTATAAACTTAATATAACACCAATCTTGACAACTATATGTGAGAAAATGAAAACCTGGCAAAGTCTACCAATTTCATTATCTGGCAGAATAGCACTATACAAAATGATCCTTCTCCCCAAACTCTTATATATTCTACAAAATATTCCAATAACAGTGTTTGAAAAGGATATTCGCCTACTTAACAGGGCAGTTGGAAGCTTTATTTGGCAAGGGAAGAGATCTAGGATTTCTTTGACTAAACTATCCTTAGCAAAAGAATTTGGAGGCCTAGCTCTACCGGATATTAGACAATACAACCTGGTCTTTCAGCACGAGCAGTGACAGACTGGTTTTATTCTAAAAACTATGTGACAAATATACTGTTAGAAGAAAATATGTGTTATCCATTTCTCCCAGTAGGGCTGGTTCATTGTGAGCCTAAAATACTACCCTCTGAAATTAAGAAGCTTAAAACCATCCTGAATCCCATAAAAGCATGGTGGAAAATTGGGACTCTGTTAAAAATGAACTGTAATGCTTCTCAACATATACCAATAAAGGGGAATCCAAAATTCCAACCGGTCTGAACTCGGTTATTTTTGACAATTGGTCTTGTCTGGGACTAGAAAGAGTTCAGCAACTTGTCAAGAAGGAATTAAATAGTGTAAAAACTTTTGAGGAATTGAAAAATGAATTTAAGTTATCAAATAAGGAGTTCTTCGCATACTTACAAGTTAGACACTATGTTTCAGAATTGATCAGAAATATAGGCTGGTCCTGGACCTGGGAAAAATGGAAAACTGGCTGACATTGATCAAAGGTGGCTATATGTCAATTACTCCCTGTTATATACTTCTTAGTACTAACAAAGGAGTTCCTTTATTAGAACGGTTGGCGGTAGACTGGAACAGGTTAACTTCCTCCGATTTTATAGACCCAAAATTCATACAAAAGTCTATTAGCAGGGTAACTCGGGCTACTCTTTCTGCTACTTGGAGAGAAGCGCACGTTAAGATGCTGCATAGAGCATACTTTACTCCAGACAAAGGCTATAAAATACATAATTTAGATTTTAGTAAGTGTCCAAAATGCTCCTTTGTAGTAGCAGATTTGATACATATGATCTAGAACTGCCCAAAAATTCGGCAATTCTGGTACAAAATAGAATTCTGGCTTAACAACAATTTGGTAGCTACCCCTCTGGCTCTCACATTGACACAGATCATATTTTGCATACAACAAAGTGAAGAGCAACAACCTCAGGAAAAATTAATTATTCTTACAACCTTAGCAGCTAGATACCTGATAGTCAAGTGCTGGAAGAAACACAGGACCCCCACAATTCTGGAAGTTAGAAACTGTCTGAAGAAACAATGTATGATAGAGCAGAGAGACACTAATATTGACAATGAAGGAGATATTAAAAAATTATTTTTGAAATGGTCAGCTTTTATCAAAGGATATCCGATAACTGAAATAGAACTGATGATTTTCCCATTCAGAAATTCAGAGCTGGTACTACTTGATGCTTGGTAGAGATGTGGGAACGGGAGAAATGGGGAATTATTAATTAATTTTTTTTATTTTTTTTTATTTTTTATGTTTGTTCTGTTTTGTTTTGTTTTGTCTTGTTTTGTGTTGTTGTTGTTTTTGGTGTTGTTGTTGTTCATTATTTTTTACTTTTTGATTATTCACTGGCTAGGATGGACCATGTATATATAAAATTGAAAATTCAGCAATTTGATGTAAAAGAAACAAGGTTTTGTTGTTTAACCCAAGGGTAACATTGAATATAATTGTTCCTAACTTCTGTGATTTCCTTTTTGTGATTTATTGCTGTCAATAAAAACATAATTTATGTAAGAACTTACCTGATAAATTCATTTCTTTCATATTAGCAAGAGTCCATGAGCTAGTGACATATGGGATATACATTCCTACCAGGAGGGGCAAAGTTTCCCAAACCTTAAAATGCCTATAAATACACCCCTCACCACACCCATAATTCAGTTTAACGAATAGCCAAGAAGTGGGGTGATAAAAAAAGAGCGAAAGCATCAAAAAATAAGGAATTGGAATAATTGTGCTTTATACAAAAAAATCATAACCACCACAAAAAAGGGTGGGTCTCATGGACTCTTGCTAATATGAAAGAAATTAATTTATCAGGTAAGTTCTTACATAAATTATGTTTTCTTTCATGTAATTAGCAAGAGTCCATGAGCTAGTGACGTATGGGATAGTAGATACCCAAGATGTGGAACTTCCACGCAAGAGTCACTAGAGAGGGAGGGAAAAATAAAGACAGCCAATTCCGCTGAAAAATAAATCCACTACCCAAATCAAAAAAGTTTAAATTTTTATAATGAAAAAAACTGAAATTATAAACAGAAGAATCAAACTGAAACAGCTGCCTAAAGTACCATTCTACCAAAACTGCTTCTAAAGAAGAGAAAACATCAAAATGGTAGAATTTAGTAAAAATATGCAAAGAAGACCAAGTCATTGCTTTGCAAATCTGATCAACAGAAGCCTCATTCTTAAAAGCCCAGGAAGTAGAAACTTACCTAGTAGAATGAGCCGTAATCCACTGAGGCGGGAATCAACCCGACTCTGAATAAGCATGATGAATCAAAAGCTTTAACCAAGATGCCAAAGAAATGGCAGAAGCCTTCTGACCTTCCTAAAACCAGAAAAGATAACAAATAGACTAGAAGTCTGTGTGAAATCTGAATAGCTTCAACATAGGCTTTCAAAACTCTTACCATATCCAAAGAATGTAAGAATCTTACCAAAGAAGTCTTAGGAAAAGACAATAATTCCTCCCTAATGTTGTTAGAAATCACAACTTAAGGTAAGAATTGAAATGAGGATAGCAAAAACCACCTTATCCTGATGAAAAAATCAGAAAAAGGAGACTCACAAGAAATAACAGATAATTCAAAAACTGTTCTAGCTGAAGAGATGTCTAAAAAGAACAATACTTTCTATGAAAAGTAATAATGTCTAGAGAAAGCATATGCTCAAATAGAAGAGCCTGTAAAGCTTTCAGAACCAAATTAAAACTCCAATGAGGAGAAATTGGCTTAATGACAGGTTTGATAAGAACCAAAGCCTGAACAAAATAATGAATACCAGGAAGGAAAACTGCCTTATCCTGATGAAAAATCAGAAAAGGAGATCCACAAGAAAGAGCAGAAAACTCAGAAACTCTTCTAGCAGAAGAGATAGCCAAAAGGAACAATACTTTCCAAGATAGTAATTTAATGTCCAGAGAACGCAAAGGTTCAAACGGAGGAGCCTGTAAAGGTGATCAGCCGCACTTCAACATTACCCAAAATATATAAAACTGAAACACATTAAGGAAAGTGTTAGCCTTACTGGAATAGCTGGAATATAAAAGAGAGAAAAAGACTTCTCATAGACGGTTTTACTCTAAAGTTTATTCTGTACCCAAAATCTAAGAAATTTGGACCGAATAGAACCAAAACACTTCCAATTAAAAACATGTTACTTGAGTAAGAATTTAGAATTTGGTTCCTTAGTAAGAACAACCAAACTAAAATAAGCTTAAAGTTTTAGTCTTAGAACTCAATCTTGAAGCCCAGAGTAACAGTTAAGAATTGAATCCCATATAAACCAAATAATTGATTTTCTTGGAAAAAAAGAAATAAGGATTTTTTTAGAAATCACAAAATTCTTCTAGCTAAAAACAGCTAAAGATATAGATTAAACCTCATTTGTGAAAATATTCAATAAAATGAAATTATTAGCATGTTAATCCAATTAAAGGACCAGTCAACACACCGGACTTGCATAAACAAATGAAAGACAACAAGACAAATGCAACAGCACCCAGTCTGAACCTCAAATGAGCAGAAGACTTTGTCCCTCAACAATGCTAAATAAAACATAATCTGATACTTGATCTTAAAGTAAACAGAAAAATGACGCAAATGCAACATCATTCAAATAAATCACAGGTCCAAGAAAAGTAACTGAAAATAAATAATTTTCCTTAAATAAGATACAACCATCTAAAAGGAAAATAAATACTAATTTGCTATAGAAACAATAGCATATTTTAGCAGGAGTAGAGATAGCCCCATTAAATTTGGAGAACCCTCAAAATTGAAATTAACTGCCGGCAAAGAATATAATTTAAAACCTTTGAAGAAGGAAGAAAATTCTCAGCCTATTCCATTCCCTAGTATGAAGAAATGGAAAAAAACCTCTGAAAACACAGAAGATAAAATAAGCAGAAATAAAATGTTAGCTAGTTTTAAAAAAAACTAGTTACCTCAATATCCAAAATAATCAACACCTTTTTAACAAAAAACAAATGTACTCTAATAAAAAATAAAAAAGTAGATTTGTTAGTGTCAATATCTGATGAGGAAAATTCTGAAAGAGAAAAAACATCATCAGAGAAGGATAATTCAGTATGTTGTTGGTGATTTGAAACTTCATCAAAAAGAAGTTTGAAAAAGATCTAAAAATTTCAATAGAAGGCGCAAAGTTAGACAAAGCCTTTAACATAGAATCAGAAAAACATTCTCACAAATTTTCTAAGTATATCTTGTACATAAGATGTAAAAAGAATAGCAATACATAAAGCATAAATACTAATGGATTCTGCATGTAAAAGTTTATCATGATAACTTATTACAAACCATAACTAAAGATAAACATTCATAACATTTAAAATAAATGAACTTAGCTTTGGCAGGACTTATCTCAGTTAACCGGAATCCCTCAGTATGTTCTGATCCAGGAAAAGTTTATGGAAATCTTGCAATATGTAATAGAAAAAAAAACAACATATAAAGCAAAATTATCAAATTCCTTAAATGACAGTTTCAGGAATGGGAAAAAATGCAAAACAAACAAGCCTCTAGCAACCAGAAGCAACAAAAAAGTGAGACTTAAATAATGTGAGAAAAAGTGGAACAAGAATGACGCCCACATTTTTGGCGCCAAGTATGAAGCCCACATTATTGGCGCCAAGTACAACGCCCATATTTGTTTGGCGCCAAGTATGACGCCACATTCTCTGACGCTGAAAAACGACGCCCACATTTTTTTGCGCAAAAAAATGTCTGAACACACATGCGTCAAAAAAAAAAATGACGTAACAACTTCCGGCGACAACTACGGCTCCGGAAATGACAACATTTTTGCGCCAAAAAAGTGCGCGCCAAGAATGACGCAATAAATTGAAGCATTTTCTGCTCCCGCGAGCCTAACAGCCCGCAGGGAAAAAAGTCAATTGAAAATTTTCAAGGTAAGAAAAAAAAAAAAATATTTATTCATATGCATTATCCCAAATAATGAAACTGACAGTCTGAATGAAGGAATACTGATTATCCTGAATCATGGCAAATATAAGTTTAAAGACATATATTTAGAACTTTACATATAAAGTGCCCAACCATAGCTTAGAGTGTCACAAAAATAAGACTTACTTACCCCAGGACACTCATCTACATATAGTAGAAAGCCAAACCAGTACTGAAACGAGAATCAGTAGAGGTAATGGTATATAAGAGTATATCGTCGATCTGAAAAGGGAGGTAAGAGATGAATCTCTATGACCGATAACAGAGAACCTATGAAATAGATCCCGTAGAAGGAGACCATTGAATTCAAATAGGCAATACTCTCTTCACATCCCTCTGACATTCACTGCACGCTGAGAGGAAAACCGGGCTCCAATATCAACGTAGAATCTAGCACAAACTTACTTCACCACCTCCACAGGAGGCAAAGTTTGTAAAACTGATTGATTTGTGGGAGTGGTGAGGGGTGTATTTATAGGCATTTTGAGGTTTGGGAAACTTTGCCCCTCCTGGTAGGAATGTATATCCCATACGTCACTAGCTCATGGACTCTTGCTAATTACATGAAAGAAAAATAAATAAAAAAATAAAAAAAATTGCATGCTCTATCTGAATCATGAAAGAAAAACATTTGGGTTCAGTGTCTCTTTTTAATAAACTGTTTTCTCCCTGTATCATATAACAGTCATCAGCTAACCACAAAATGCATATAAATATATACTGTGCATTTTTCATATGCCCAGTTTGAGCTAGAGCCTCAGAAAATGTGCATATAAATTTTTTTTCACGTTTTGATAATGGAAGCACATTTTTTTCAATTGCATTCTTTATTTGAATTTTGACCTTAGTGGCCCATTAAAGAAACATCTCATAATAAAATCTGCAATGTTAATTTAACAAACATATCCCATTCTCATATGCCTTGCTTTCTGCAAAATGAAAATAATTTTTAGCACCCCACTGGGTGAAGTTTTGCATAGCCTCCGGACTGCTCCTTGCAAAAAAAAGCATTTTTTTAAAGGTAGGTGGGTGTAAACCTTATAACTTAGTGATCGATCACAATGTATCGGGGATTTGCACCCATAAAGGCATTTGGCTAAAGAAGTAAAAATAAAAACAAATAACTTAAATCACAAACAAAAATAATAATGTGAATAAATGTGATATAAAAGGATATCGAGTAGGTGATCCTCAGTTCCTCAAAAGAGAAAAAAAGAGAAAAAAAAACACAAAATAGTGTAGGGGGCGTTTTAGGCACAGACGGTCTTCTAACCTCCCATTGGCTGAAAGCATGTGGGTGGAGGTGTACACGTTATGCTTCATGAGCTGTTTACCCGCAGATGCCCTGCCCCTGAAAACATAGAAAGAGCGGCAATGCAGCAGAATTCTGACAATGTAACTAAACTGGGGACTATGTCCACCCCAGGAGCCCGGTAAGATCAGTTCCCCCTGTTCTTAAGCCCTTGCCTGCAAGGCTCATCACTCTAGTTTACGTGTGTGTGTGTGAGGTGAATCTGTCAAGGCTCCGGGAAAAGACTCTTATTCATCTCCTAGCATATCAGCCAAACAGGGCTTTGATCTCAATAAGATAGAAGCTGATGGAGCAATTGACAGATCTAGAAGATCAGGGGCCGAGTGCTGGGGGTACCCATACAGTACAAATAATGCCCATCTGAGGGTGCCAGTAATGGGAAATTGGTTGGCAAAGGTCACAAGTGCCCTGGTGGTTACTCCTACATTACTGCTTAGGATCCATCTCTTGTCACAAGCAGCAGCACACAGTGTCTGCTTTCCTGGGAGAAAGTGTGCACCTCAGCTGTTCGTTCACTGTCCCTGTCAAGTTAATGCAACAGGGCTATTTTGTGTCTTGGCAAAAGGCAGAAACCGAAGTGGTTGTGCATTTAAAGAATGGGGAGCAAAACAACAATGTGCAAAGCCCTGGATATACTGGGAGGACACAGCTAAGAGGAGATTGGTAAAGCCAAGGTAATGCAGAGCTGAAACTGCAGAGGGTGGTGGTAGGGATGGGCGAATGTGTAAATTTTCGAATTCGAATGTTAGAACGAATGTTAATACTGAAATCTGAATTACAAATTTGAATGTCGATAAGAACGAATATTGAATAAAATTATATTTTCGAATGTTATTTACAGTTTTCGAATGTCACTTTCGATTTTGAATGTGTATATTCGATTTTGAAAGTCACTTTCGATTTTGAATGTACATAAAAGATTGAATATACACCTTCAAAATTCGAATGTATATATATTCGATTTTTTATGAACATTCGAAATCAAAATGGATTGCATTATTTCGAATATGACTCTGAAAATCGAATATAACATTTGAAAATATTCAATTGAAATTGAATATTCGAAATATATCAAAATGTATCTTTTTAACATATCATACTTCATAAATCTAAACGAAAATCTAGTCTACAAATATAAATTAGACCCTAGTCAGTCAGCATCACTGGCTGCCAATGCCCATTCAATAGTACTGAGATACAAGGCAGGACTAGCACAGTAAAACACAACCCACTCTACATTACAAGTACAACATCTCGATGATGAACATCAGTACTTCTCAACCACAGTCCTCAAGTAAACCTAGGCTAGTAAACAATATTTTCAGAACATCTTAACTGGAGCACAGATAAAATAAATCAGTAACCATGGTAACTAACCTGGCTCTCACCATAGGTACTGATTATTTTACCAGTGCTCTAGTTAAAGGGACATGAAAGCCAATTTATTTCTTTCGTGATTTAGAAAGAGCATGTCATTTTAAACAACTTTCTAATTTACTTCTATTATCTAATTTGCTTAATTCTCTTGATATCACTTGCTGAAAAGCATATCTAGATATGCCCAGTAGCTGCTGATTGGTTGCTGCACCTAGAGGCCTTGTGTGATTGGCTCACACATGTGCATTGCTATTTCTTCAACAAAGGATATCTAAAGAATTGAGCAAATTAGATAATAGAAGTAAATTGGAAAGTTGTTTAAAATTGCATGCCCTATCTGAATCATGAAAGTTTAATTTTGACTAGACTGTCCCTTTAAGACATCATGAAAATATGGCCTGTTAGGGCCACTTCTGGTTAAGAAACACTAATGTATAATAGACTTAAAAAATTACAATGAATATAAAGATTAATAATTTTTCAAAATAAATTCTTAGAAAAAAAACAACTAAATAAATGCACAAAGTAAAAACAGGTAGCCACCTATTACTATCATCACCTGAATTTTTGCCTATAAAACAATAATAGACCGTTTATTACCTCTCCAAAAATATATTAAATTGATTGAAGATGAAGATAAAAAAAGCGTCTTCTCATGGTGTGAACCCTCCATAGTTGTGTCAACACAAAAATAAAAAATAAAAGATGCCACAGGAGCAAATAGATAATAGTAGTATATATAAAAAAAATCAGTATCAAAATATTCCAACACTTCCACCAAACCAGTACGTCCCTTTTCTCCAAAACAACTATATCTATAACATTTACATATGGGAGGGAATAAGTTGATTTTAATATTTAAATTTGAATATGAAATAATTCTAATATTTATAAGATAACTGAATTACAAGAACTAATTTGAATATTACATTACAAAAGAAAATTGTAGCTTAGAAATACTATTTCGAAATTAAAATCAAATTTTAATATTACATAACAAAATCAAATTTGATATATTAGAATCAAATTCAAATATTACATTTCAAAATCGAATGTGAAATATAGATATTGAATTTCGAAAATTGAATTTAATACAAAGCTAACCATTCTATTATTAGAACGAATATTTTCGAATGTAATCAAAAAATTTGAAAACGAACATTCAAAAATCGAATGTTAGAATGTTATGTAAACATTCTAAATTCGATTAGAACGAACAAATGTATAAAAATTTGTTTTAAATTTCGAATGTGGAAGGCAGCGATGCTGGTAAATATACCTGGTTACCATATTTCCACTGCAGGCCAACAGTCAGCGCCTATGCTCTGAGATGTCACAGGGTGTATGACAATATAACAGCAAGCAGTGTCCAGCACAATGTGAGTCAGCTGTGGTGCAAATCTGTCTGAGCTTCTACACCAAAAGCCTCAAAGCGTACAAACATAAAATGTCCAAAAGACAGCAGCACTCACCAAACTTATGCAAAAGCTCACATGTTTATTGGAATCTCCCAATGGTACATAAATCAAGACGTTTCAGGCCTGTTGACCTGACATGACTAAGGGCAACAAGCCCTTGTCTTGATTTATGTACCATTAGGAGATTTTAATAAACATGTGAACTTTTGCATAAGTTTGGTGAGTGCTGCTGTCTTTTGGACATTACACCACAGGAGACAGGTGAGCAACTGTAGGATCAGAACATATGTGTAAACCAGACAGGAGGGGAGGATTAATTACAAAGGAAAAAAAACTGCAAGAGAGAGTAGTGAACTTGGTAGTTTGAAATGATAGAAAGAGGACAAAACACAGTATATAAATATCTCTTTATGTTGCATACAATCTGAATAATTCTTATTTGGAATTTGATTAGCATGGAAATGAAACATTGTTTTAGTTATGAGTCTAATTAAGACTAATTTCTTTTACATTCACTTTTGATTGGCAAGTTACATAAGCTTTTTAAATGTATGTGTGTGCGTATCTGTTTGTTTGCATGAACACACACCTAGCTTGGCTCTTATTGGTCAAAAATCAATTTCTTGGAGTGGGTGAATTTCTCTGATGGGAGGGGCTTTATTTCAAGGTGTGGGGTCTAGCACCCCACATCTACAAAATTCACCAGTGGCCTCTGATGAAATATAAAATCATACCATTTGTAGATGTAAGTGTCCTGAAAAGCCTTTCCGAAGACTTATCAATTGCCTTGATGTGTGATGTGCAGAATTTGATAAGTCAAAACTGGGTTAAATAAAGTAGTTTTTGTAGTAGTTGAAAATTGAATTGAAAACCTATTGAGAGGTTTTCACCTCCATAGTGTAAATAGGACTTTTTTGAGCATCTGTAAACCCTTTTGCGAGTGCAAGAATTGAGCTATTGTGATCGCACCAAATTAAAAAATAGCCTTTTCCGACTGAAAAACAGCTTAAAATGCAGCTCCAAATAGATTGTGATTAAGGCCAAAATGTATGATAACCAAATGCTCAGGAACTTTTTAAATGTGTCAAGTGAATTTATGGACCAAATTATCAAGCTCCGAATGGAGCTTGATGTTCCTGTTTCCGTGCGAGCCTTCAGGCTCGCCGGACACAGCAGTTATGAAGCAGAGGTCTTAAAGGGACACTGAACCCAAATTTTTTATTTTGTGATTCAGATAGAGCATGCAATTTTAAGCAGCTTTCTAATTTACTCCTATTAGCAAATGTTCTTCATTCTCTTGGAATCTTTATTTGAAAAGCAAGCATGTAAGTTTAGATGCCGGCCAATTGTTGATGCCGACCTGGATTGTTCTTGCTGATTGGTGGATAAATTAATTGACTAATAAACAAGTGCTGGACTTTCTTTTTCAAATAAAGATAGCAAGAGAACGAAGAAATATTCACCTAGATTACGAGTTTTGCGTTAGAGGCTTTGCGGTGCTAACGAGCAGTTTTCCCTCACCGCTCACTTACCTACAGCGCTGGTATTACGAGTTTTCAGAAACCCATAGTTAAAAGACAAATAGTGAGCGTTGAGCAAAATTTTGCTCATTACCGCACTCCAATACCAGCGCTGCTTAAGTCAGCGGTGAGCTGGTGTAACGTGCTCGTGCACGATTTTCCCATAGGAATCAACGGGGAGAGCCGGCTGAAAAAAAGTCTAACACCTGCTAAAATGCAGCGTAAAACTCCCTAACGCAGCCCCATTGATTCCTATCGGGAAATAAAGTTTATGTCTACACTTAACACGAACCCCGAGTCTAAACACCCCTAATCTTACACTTATTAACCCCTAATCTGCAGCTCCAGACACCACCACCACCTAGATTATACTTATGAACCCCTAATCTGCTGCTCCCAACATCGCAGACGCTGACACCTACATTATATTTCTTAACCCTTAATCTGCTGCCCCCAATGTCGCCGCAACCTACCTACACTTATTAACCGCTAATTTGCAGCCCCCAACGTCGCCGCCACTATATTAAATATATTAACCCCTAAACGGCTGCACTCCCATCTCGCAAACATTAGTTAAATATTATTAACCCCTAATCTACCAGCCCTAACATCATCGCCACCTACCTACATTTATTAACCCCTAATAAGCCGCCCCAACGTCGCCGCCGCTATATTAAAGTTATTAACCCCTAATCCTGTCTAACCCTAAACCTAACACCCCCTAACTTAAATATAATTTAAATAAATCTAAATAAATATTACTATCATTAACTAAATTATTCCTATTTAAAACTAAATACTTGTAAAATAAACCCTAAGATAGCTACAACATAACTCATAGTTACATTCTAGCTAGCTTAGGATTTATTTTTATTTTACAGGCAAGTTTGTATTTATTTTAACTAGGTAGAATAGTTATGAAATAGTTATTAACTATTTAATAACTACCTAGTTAAAATAAAGACACATTTACCTGTAAAATAAAACCTAACCTAAGTTACACTAACACCTAACACTACACTATAATTAAATAAATTAACTAAATTAAATACAATTACCTACATTAAATTAAATTAGCTAAAGTACAAAAAACAAACAAACATTAAATTACAGAAAATAATAAACAAATTACAGAAATTTTAACTAATTACACCTAATCTACAAACAACCCTCTCAACAGTAAAACCAACCACCCACACAACAAACCCCCCAAATAAAATAGTAGCTAAAAAAAACCTAAGCTCCCCATTGCCCTAAAAAAAGGGCATTTGGATGAACATTGCCGTTAAAAGGGCAGTTAGCTCTTTTGCCTCCCAAACCCTAATCTAAAAAATAAAACCCACCAATACACCCTTAAAAAACCTAACACTAACCCCCTGAAGATTGACTTACCGGGAGACGTCTTCATCCAAGCCGGGCGAAGTGGTCCTCCAGACGGGTAGAAGTCTTCATCTAGATGGCATCTTCTATCTTCATCCATCTGGCGAGGAGCGGGTCCATCTTCAAGACATCTGACGCGGAGCATCCTTTTCATCCGACGACTAAAACAGAATGAAGGTACCTTTAAGCGAAGTCATCCAAGATGGCGTCCCTTAGATTCCGATTAAGAATTAAGGTAGAAAAATCCTATTGGCTGATGCAATCAGCCAATAGGATTGAGCTCGCATTCTATTGGCTGATTGGAACAGCCAATAGGATTGAAGTTCAATCCTATTGACTGATTGGATCAGCCAATAGGATTGCACTTCAATCCTATTGGCTGATTGCATCAGCTAATAGGATTTTTTCAACCTTAATTCCGATTGGCTGATAGAATTCTATCAGCCAATCGGAATCTAAGGGACACCATCTTGGATGATGTCACTTAAAGGTACCTTCATTCTGTTTCAGTCGTCAGACGAAGAGGATGCTCCCCGTCGGATGTGTTGAAGATGGACCCGCTCCAAACCGGAAGGATGAAGATAGAAGATGCTGTCTGGATGAAGACTTCTGCCCATCTGGAGGACCACTTCGCCTGGCTTGAATGAAGATGTCTCCCGGTAAGTCAATCTTCAGGGGCTTAGTGTTAGGTTTTTTAAGGTTGTATTGGGTGGGTTTTATTTTTTAGATTAGGGTTTGGGCGGCAAAAGAGCTAACTGCCCTTTTAAGGGCAATGCCTACCCAAATGCCCTTTTCAGGGCAATGGGGAGATTAGGTTTTTTAGCTAGTAGTTTATTTCGGGGGTTTGTTGTGTGGGTCGTGGGTTTTACTGTTGGGGGGGTTGTTTGTATTTTTTTTTACAGGTAAAAGAGCTGATTACTTTGGGGCAATGCCCCGCAAAAGGCCCTTTTAAGGGCTATTGGTAGTTTAGTTTAGGCTAGGGTTTTTTTATTTGGGGGAGGCTTTTTTTATTTTAATAGGGCTATTAGATTAGGTGTAATTAGTTTAAATTTCTGTAGTTTGTTTATTATTTTCTGTAATTTAGTGTTTATTTTTTTTGTACTTTAGCTAATTTAATTTAATGTAGGTAATTGTATTTAATTTAGTTAATTTGTTTAATTATAGTGTAGTGTTAGATGTTAGTGTAACTTAGGATTTATTTTACAGGTAAATGTGTCTTTATTTTAACTAGGTAGTTATTAAATAGTTAAAATAAATACAAACTTGCCTGTAAAATAAAAATAAACCCTAAGCTAGCTACAATGTAACTATTAGTTATATTGTAGTTATCCTAGGGTTTATTTTACAGGTAAGTTTTTATTTTTAAATAGGAATAATTTAGTTAATGATAGTAATATTTATTTAGATTTATTTAAATTATATTTAAGTTAGCGGGTGTTAGGTTTAGGGTTAGACTTAGGTTTAGGGGTTAATACTTTAATATAGTGGCGGCGACGTAGGGGACGGCAGATTAGGGGTTAATAAATGTAAGTTGGTGGCGGCGATGTTAGGGCCAGCAGATTAAGGGTTAATAATATTTAACTAATGTTTGCAAGGCGGGAGTGTGGCAGTTTTGGGGTTAATATGTTTATTATAGTGGTGGCGACGTTGGGTGGCGGCGGAGTCCAGAGCGGCAGATTAGGGGTTAAAATTTTTATTTTAGTAATTGTTATGCGGGAGGGCCTCGGTTTAGGGGGTAATAGGTAGTTTATGGGTGTTAGTGTACTGATAGTGCTCCCTTTACCATATAAAGCCATGTTGCTAACACAGGCAGTGACACAGACAGTGTCCCTATCTGTATCTTCTGTAGGTGCAGTGGGTGGTGTGGGAGTAAAGGAGGGAGGTGGGTGGGCAGCCTATCAGCAAGGGGGCTTATAAGAGGGGGAAAGGGAGCCCTTGACACAATCAATTGGAGGGAGGAGGGTAAGTGGAGACCCCTACACTTCAGAAAGATGTTTTTATTAATAAATAAATGGAAAAAATAAAGAGAATAAGGAAATTGGGCACTGGCACCAGTACCTAAGATGGCGGAGACCATTGGGAGGGGGAGGAGTCAGGGAGGTGGGAGGGTAAGGGGGGATCCTACACTGAAGAAAAAAAAAAAACAATCTAAAACTTAATACTGACAGAATGTCTTCCAGTGCCAAGATGGTGGGGAAAAGTGTGTGTATGGAGGGAGAGCTGTTTGGGAAGGATCGGGTAGGGATCAGGGAGGTAGGAGGTGTCAGGTAGCAGGGTAATCTTTACAATAGAATACTATTACCTTTTCCAGCTAACTAATTAACCCCATTCATTGCAGGGGATGTCAAAAGTGTGGATGAGGTTACATTATCAGTTTATAGATGGACTGTCACTCACCTGGAGTGGTCTCTCACAGTATATATTCATGGTATACAGATAGTGTCACTCAGTACATAACATACAGGTGGTATATAAATATACACAGTGTGATGGACCAGACGCTTCCAATAGGTGGCTGTCACACACTGTATATATACAATATGGAGACTATCACTCACTGTACACATGGTATGGGCTCTGTCACTCAAAATATATACACAATAAGGGAGTTTGTTCTCTGAATGTATGGCATGGGGATTTCACTATATATACACAATGTAATTGTTACTCACTTTATGCATGGCATGGGGACCTTCCCACTCACAGTATATACATAATATTGGGGTTGTCAATGCAGTATGCACTGTATGCATGGCAGCTGTCATTCACAGTAAATACACAATATGGGGGTTGCCAGGTCACTGTATGCATTGCATAGGAGCTCTTATTAATAGTAAATAAACATGGAAATTGCCACTCACAGTATATACACAATGTGTAGATTGTCACTCACTGTATCTATGGCATGTGGACTGTCACTCAATGTATATACACAATATAATGATTGCCACTCACAGTACATACACAATATGTAGATTGTCACTGTATGTATTGCATGGGGACTGTCACTTACTGTATATAAAGCATGGGGCTGTCACTCACACAACATATACACAATATGGGATTTATCACCTGTTTGCATGTCAGGGGGACTATCACTCACAGTATATACGCAATATGGGAACTATATTTGACTCAAACTATGAGCCCTAAGGACAATTATAATTTAGTATGAAGCTGTCACTTACAATATATGCCAGCGATGGCTCTCAGCAGATTTATCCTGGTTAGCCAGAACTTGCCAGACAGTCCTGAGGTTTCCCGAGGGGATTACAGAGGACAGCATGGACCCTAATACAGGAGCCAGACCTAGGCCCAGGATAAGCTATACATTGCCACATGATGGGACTGTGACAGGGCTACACATGCAACTTCACTATGTGCTACTTCACTATGTGGGAAAAAAATAGCTTAACAGTATTAATGCGACTATTATGATTATTAAGTCTCCTAATGAACAATTTCTTCAAAAGGCTGCTTTCCCATTGTCAGATATCCTTACACATCAGCCCTGTCTTCTCTGTAAGATGGGCTTTTAGAGAGAAAATAGGGCAGACTTGAAAGGAGTAGTTGCAAGGAAAATTAAAATAAATAAATGTGTTATGGACTTTATGTATAAATGTACTTAATTGGTATCACCATAACCATTCAGTGATCCTCCATAAACACTGCCAAAGCTAGCAGTTAAAAAGCCACATGCAGGAACATTGCTGGTGATCTTTTTAGCAATGTGGTAACAATCCATCACACTTCCCCTTGACTCTCAGGTGTCATGTTGCCCTGTTACTAACAACCTCTGTCACCCAGTTCTGTTGTATCCCTTTGCTAGTCTAACAAATGTTGGTAGGCTTGTAACATTATGTAAAATAACTACTCACCATGCTGTCAGCTAAGGATAGTTGGTCTTAATCTACATCTTAAAATGGTGGTTATTAAAGGAGTTATAACTGATGATAATAGTGTAGTAAGAGTTTAATAGGTCTCCTATCTTAGGACCAAGCATATTCAGTGTACAGTGTGCTCAACACAATAACTAGCTACTTGTAATGGGCTGCTTTTGTGGAGACTACTCTCACCTCTACTGGTCCATGCAAAAAGTTGTGTACTCTTACGCAGTTATGACCCTCTCCTAAAGGGGGTTACTGTAGAGATGATTGACTTCTCTGCCAGTTCTAAAAAGGGAGACCCATAAAACATTCTTCCGTCACATGCAGGATAAACCTGTCTTCACTCCTCTGGAGAGTGCAAACAAACAGGCACACTGCACCTGCTCTCCTTAGTGTTGCCTTGTGCTACTTGCTCCCGAAAAAAAAAAAAACGAATTCTACTACCGGTCCCGCGCCTCCCCTTATCTGCTCTTGCACCCTACAGTTTGAAAACCGCCGGTATAGAGGGATAAAGGAGAGGAGGGGGCGTATCATACTAGTGGAGTCTGGGGAAGCTGGGTTGGGGCCGGCTGCACCCTAGGTGTCAGTACGTATCAGTACGTATCGTGTGGTGAAGTTAGCTGAAGTTAGCAGACTTCTAATTACCAAAAGCTTTGGCAAAGCTATACAAGTCTGCTATTTCTGAACAAGCAGGATCCCAGAGTAGCTTTTACAACCATTTGTGTTTTGACTGCACAAGTGTTACCCAAAGTTTGTGAAAAAGTTAACTTTTTTTTTCTATGATCGCATTTTGTGGCATAAAATATATTAAATGGGTCTAGATCAATATCTTAAGCTGTCTACTAAAAATAATATATATAAAGTTTTGATAGGTAAATAGGTAAAAAAAAAATAAGGCTCTGTTTCTGTTTAAAGAGAGAGAAATAGCAAAAATGCTAAAAATTCACTGGTACTTTGGGCAATTATTTTTCTACCACCCCCACTGCCACCAACTTTAACCCCAAAATACTGCATAGTGCAGTAAATTTACTAAAAAATAAAGATGCAGCTATTTTTAGTTTTTAATAAATTACCATAGACAGTATTTTTGGGCCATTTGGGGCATATTTAAAAAAAAAAATTAACCAGAGATTTGACCTCTGGTTAATTTTATAAGTGCAAATTGTAATGGCTGATTAATTATCACACGCCCGCAAACAGCAAATTTACCCATTTGCAGATGCACCATAATTTAGCGCTCCACTTGTAATCTAGCCGTAAATGTGGTTAGGGAAATGGTGACCTTTAGTTACTCGATATTGCCCTGAATGTATTCTTTTCTCTGTGTTCTGTCTTAAAACACGTGCTTGTTGAACTGACTCTAAATAAAGATTACAGTATATTACCTAAAATAGACATCTAAATGCAAAACTGAATTCGTTTTTGTTATTATTCCTTATAAAATTGATAAATTGCACAATAGTTATAAAATTCTGTAATTTCTATAAAAGCTATTTACGAAACAGTTTTGCTCTCTAACTATCTTACTTTGAATAGCCAAATATCTTTTCCACTTTATTAATTACAGAGACTAGATGGGTTTTAAATGGTATGCAGTACTAGTTTTTATTTTTATTTTATAAATGTCTGGTTTCAATAGATCTTGGAAACAAACAACATTGGGTAGAAATAATTACGCTACAGAAAATGTCAAATATTTCTGCAAAATAAAAGGATGCATTGAAGGTGTACTTGAATTAGTTATCTACATTTTAAATAGAAAGTAGAATGTGATACAAATCCATCAATTCATTAAACTGCTGGTTCTAAAGTATCGTCAAGGACTTTTCAGCCGTAAGAGGCTTAAGAGAAGGTTCGGCATGATAAAACATAGAAATGATTAACCTTTTCACTGCAAAGAGAATGGCTACCATTCAGGCAAAATCTTTTACATAATTCTGAAGCTAAAGGTCAAACCACTAACTGAACCCAAGCTATCTCTATCTATCTATCTATTTATTTATGTATTTCTGTTTGTCTGTCTAGTTATCGATTCATGACCTTTATCAGCTGAGGAGAACATATAATGATGCCTTTTGTCACTAAGCTTTGGTGAATCTAGTGTAATCCACAGTAGTTACACTCTAGTTCTATAAATAGCATCAGCCTTTATTTAGGCCTAGATTACATATAGAGTGCTAATTTATAGCGCGCTTGCAAGCAGACATAAACTGAAAAGTGCCTTTACATTGTGGTCTATAGGAACTGTAGGTTCCCTGTAAAGATATATGTACAGTATATGCTTATACTGTATACATAGCCATTTACATGTTAATATGTGTATATACTCATATTAACACATAAATATATATGTATGTATTTATATAGCACACAGAGAAAGTCCAGCACTCGCTTACAAGCTCTCAGCTAAGATAAAAAGCAAAAATGGAAGAGTTAGTTAGCACATCTGGCCAAATGGGATAAGCCCAGGTACCACGTCAAGGTCTCTTCCAAAACCTGAGTCCCTAAACAGCCACACAATGCAAGCTCTCAATCCAACAAAGTGGGAACAAGTGAAGGGTGCACAGGCATCATGTCCGGTCTGAGAGTGCAGTCCCCTTCTGTGTTTTGTATATGTATTCATATACATATATATTTAGAATTGACTGCCATCGCTGCGCGACTTACCCCCTTTGCTGCACTAGTTCTCATGCTGTGTCTCATTGGAGCCTATGGAAGTGCGCTGTCGTAAGTGCAATATTTTCCCAGTGTTTGCATTGCAGCTAACTTGTAAGTTTAGGGCATATTTGCGTGGACCACAAATATCACTTTTGCAAAAGCTAAATTTTGCGCTCCACTTGTAATCTATCCCTTAATCTTTTAATAGTACACATGACAGGGCTTTAGTAGTTTTTTTGTGTTTCACACTTAAAAAGAGTGCTTAGTTATTGATAATCACACAAATCATTTACATCATTCCAAATTACAAATAACAACTCTTAGGCCCTGACGATCAAAAATGCTATGAGGCTGAAAATATTCCAAGGGATCTGCTGCTATGTCGAGCAAGCTTAACAAAATATTCCAAGCTCTGGACATAGATGCTAAGAAGCGGCATCGCTGAGAGGGGTTTACTATACATGCCATTGGTCAGCGATGTTGGCTATAGATAAAATTCAGCATCATTGACCATACTGGCGATGTATAGTAAAGGATCCCTTGGAATATAACTGCCATGCCTAATCACTAATCCTAATACCCCTAAACCGAAGTACCCCACGATCGCAAACTAACACTATACTAATAAATACCTAAACCACATACCCACCGCAAGTATCTATCCTATTAACCCCCTATACCCATCACAAGTATCTATCCTATTAATCCGTATGCTGCCACATACCCACCACAAGTATCTATCCTATTAACCCATAAACCGCCACATACCCACTGCAAGTATCCTATAACCCTAAAACCGCCACATACCCACCAGAAGTATCTATCCTATTAACCCTAAACCGCCACATACCCACTGGAAGTATCTATCATATTAACCCCTAAACCACCACATACCCACCGCAAGTATCTATCCTATAACCCCTAAACCGCCACATACCCACTGCAAGTATCTATCCTTATAACCCCTAAACCACTACATACCCACTACAAATATCTATCCAATTAACCCCTAAACCGTCACATACACACCGCAAGTATCTATCCTATTAACCCCTAAACCACCACATACCCACTGCAAGTATCTATCCTATTAACCCCTATACCGGCACATACCCACCATAAGTACCCTGCACTATTAACCGTAAACCACAACAACCCCAAAAGCAAACTAACCCTTCTTTATCTAACACCTAACTCCCGCTCTAAATTAAACCCCCTAAATTACTTTTAAAAAAATCTAAGTTGCAGGGAAAAAAATCTAAGTTACAGAAAATAAAAAAGACAGTATCCAAAATGAAAAAACACGATTATACCTAACACATGCCCCATAAGAAAACCACAGCCAAAACAAAATAAAAAAACCTAAACCCTAACACTAAAATAAATTAGAATAGTCCTTAAAAGGACCTTTTGTAGGGCATTGCCCTAAAGATAATACAGCTCTTTAAAAAAATAAAAATTACAAGACCCCCCTCTACAATACAAGTACCCCCACCCCTAAAATAATAAAGTCTAGCTAAAAAACTATCCTAAAAAATACAATTTAAAATAAAAAGCCTATTCTTCAAAAGAAAACAACACCCCAAAAAAGCCCTAAGTAACCCCAAAGTTTGTACTCACCGTGCAAAAATCCAGTTCCTCTTGATCTCAAGTTGGGCTCTCTTTATCCCATGTCCAGGCGCTGGGGGGGTCCATCTTCACGGAGGCAGACTTTGGCAGCCTCTTTTGCTGCCTCTGCTCTGGATCTTCTTCCATGCCGGGGTTCTCTTTATCCCAGGTCCAGGGGCCCATTTTTGCGACTGAGGTGGACTTTGGCGAACCTCTACTGCTGCCTCCTCTCCGCATCTTTTTTCATCCCGGGTCCAGGTGCCCGGGGGTCATCTTTGCAGCAGCGGAGGCAGACTTTGGGCGCCTCTTCCACCGCCTCTGCCCTGCATCTTCTTTCTTCTAATCTTCAACTCTCTTCCTAGAGTCCTGGTCTTCATGCGGTCGCCTGAATTTCCGGGAAGCGTGGAACCCCTTTATATAGGGGTACCGCTTCATCCCTATTGGCTGTTTTTAAACCAGCCAATAGCAAACAAAAAGTATATTATTTTAAATTCTAATAAAAAAATAGAAAATAAATTATTTTCTATTGGATGATTAAATTTAAAATAAAATACTTTCTTGCTATTGGCTGATTAGAAATTTTGGGGGGTTGGATTACTTGTATTGTAGAGGGGGGTCTTGTAATTTCTTTTGGTAAAAGAGCTGTATTATCTTTTGGGCAATGCCCTACAAAATACCCTTTTAAAGGGTTATTGTAATATATTTTACAGTAAATTGGAAAAGGACTTAAAGGGACACGAAACCCATTTGTTTTATTTGATAATTCAGATAGAGCATTTGATTTTTAAAAACTTTTCACTTTACTTCTTTTATCTAATTTGTTTTTTTCTCTTGGTATATTTTGTTGAAGGGTAGGCTCAGGAGCTGCTGATGGTTGGTTGCACATATATGCCTGATGTTGTTGGCTTACCCAACAATAGGAGCCAACAATCCAATACTAAAAAGATACAACCTTATAACAAATTTAAAGATCCATTAAAGGGACAGTAAAGTCACAAAAAACCTTTCATGATTTAAATAGGGCATGTAATTTTAAACAACTTTCCAATTTACTTTTATTACCAATTTTGCTTTGTTCTCTTGGTATTCTTAGTTAAAAGCTAAATCTAGGAGGTTCATGTGCTAATTTCTTAGACCTTGAAGACTGCCTCTAATCGGAAAGCATTTTGACAGTTTTTCACCACTAGAGGGCGTTAGTTCATGTGTTTCATAGTGATAACATTGAGCTCTGGCACGTGAAGCTCCTAAGAGCAAGCACTGATTGGCTAAAAATGCATGTCTGTCAAAAGAACTGAAATAAGGAGGCAGTTTGCAAAGGCTTAGATACAAGGTAATCACAGAGGTAAAAAGTATATTATTATAACTGTGTTGGTTATGCAAAATTGGGGAATGGGTAATAAAGTCATTATCTACCTTTTTAAACAACAAAAATTCTGGTGTTTACTGTCCCTTTAAGATTTAATCACAAGCCAATTAAATCAATTGGTGGGGATATAAATTAACAGACACAATCACAAAATCCATCTTGAGAAAGCCTACAAACATGGAGAAACGCATTGATTGAGTCTGGATAACAAATCAATTGTGACACTACGCTCTCTCCTGGGGTTCCTGTCAAAAGTTGAGGACAGAGAAGATAGAGCAATATCATCATCATCAAAAATTTCTCTATGCAGAGTACAAAAAACAGATCTGTACACAACGGTGAAGTGTAACCAGTCACAGTAAGAATATTAAAGCTGTCAGCTATGGAATGGTCTGTATATAAACTGATGATCAAGATCAACAATAAAAGCAAGCTTATTTTATAATAATTACAACCAGTGTGATTAAATCCATACACCAGCAAATATTCCAAGTTGATTGGCCCTCCAGGGACACGTAAAATGATCACGTGATTGGAACTCTTCAGAAACGCCCCAATATATCCAGTTACCTACGTAGAGGAATCATCCAATAAAACAGCCATAGGATTTTAGCAGCTCTCATTCTATTTGCTGATTCAAATTTTTCAGCCAATAGGAATGCAAGGGAAGCCATCTTGAATTGCGTACCTTGCATTAAAGATTCAATGTACGGCGGCGACCGTATGAAGAGGATGCTCTGAGCCAGATATCTTCAGGATGGACTCGCTCCGCGCAACTGGGATCAAGATAGAAGATGCCGCCTGGATGAAGATTGAAGAGGTCCCCTGGATGAAGATATTTTTTACAAGTAAAAGAGCTAATATCTTTAAGGGCCATTGGTAGTTTATTGTAGGCTAGTTTTTTTTTATTTTGGTTGGGCTTTTTTATTTTAATAGGGCTATTAGATGAGGTGTAATTCTTTTTTATTTTAGATAATTTCGTTTGTTATTTTTCGTAATTTAGTGTTTGTTATTTTTTGTATATTAGTATTTTTTTGTTTTTGTAATTAGATACTTTGTAATTTTTAGAGTAGTGTTAGGATTTTTTTTAATGTGTAGTTTAGTTTTATTTAATTGGTAGTGAGTTTAAATTTAGTTTAATAATTATATTAGTTAAATTAGTAATGAGTAGCTCTTATCATATTGGCTGATTTGAATTTCCAAAATCAAATCAGCCAATAGGAATGCAAGGGAATTGTGTCCCTTGCATTGAAGATTCAGTATACGGCGGAGACCATATGAAGAGGATGCTCCACGCCAGATGTCTTCAGGATGGACCCGCTCCACGTCGCCGGGATGAAGATAGAAGATCCTGCCGGGATGAAGATAGAAGATGCCTTCTGGATGAAGATAGAAGATGCTGCCTAGATGAAGATGGAGCTGCCTGGATGAAGATGGAGCCGCCGGGATGAAGATGGAGCCGCTGGGATGAAGATCCTTCAAGCGGGACAACTGTGAGTACCTAAAGAGGGGTTAGTGTTAGGTTTTTTTAAGGGTTTTTGGGTGGGTTTTTTTTAGTTTAGAGTTTGGGCTAAACTAAAAAATGCCCATACAAAAAATGCCCATATAAATGCCCTTTTCAGGGCAATGGGTAGATTAGGTTTTTGTTAGAGTTAGGCTTTTTTATTTTGGGGGGTTGGTTGGGTGGTAGGTTTTACTGTTGGGGGTCTTTGTATCTTTTTTACAGGTAAAAGTTGTTTAACTTAGGGCAATGCCCTACAAAATGCCATTTTAAGGGCTATTGGTAGTTTATTGTAGGCTAGGGTTTTTTTTATTTTGGGTGAGCTTTTTTATTTTTATAGGGCTATTATATTAGGTGTAATTCTTTTTTATTTTTGATAATTTAGTTTGTTATTTCTTGTAATTTAGTTGGGGTTTTTTGTAATTTAGTCTTTTTTATTTTTTGTAATTAGATACTTTGTAATTTTTAGAGTAGTGTTAGGATTTTTTTAATGTGTAATATAGTTTATTTAATTGGTAGTTAGTTTAATTTTAGTTTAATAGTTATATTAGTGTAATTGTTAGTTTAAACTTAGTTTTTTTAATTTGACAGAGAAGTTTAAATTTAATTTAAGATAGGGAAATTGTAATTTTAATATAAAGTTAGGGGGGCGTTAGGTTTAGGGGTTACTAGTTTAAATTAGTTTAAATTAGTTTATTGCGATGTGGGGGGCTTTCAGTTTAGGGGTTAATAGGTTTATTTACTATATTTCATTGTAGGGGGGCTTGCGGTTTAGGGGTTAATAGGTTTATTATAGTGGCGGCGGTGTAGGGCTTAATAACTTTAGTATAGTGGGGGCAATATGGGCGGACGGCAGATTAGGGGTTAATAATATTTAAATAGTGTTTGCGATGCGGGAGGGTGGTGGTTTAGGGGTTAATAACTTTATTATAGTGGTGACGATGTCGGGGAGCGGCGGAATAGGGGTTAATAATTTTTATAAGTGGCGGCGATGTTGGGAGGGGCAGATTAGGGGTTAATAACTTTAATATAGTGTTTACGATGCAGGAGGGCCTCGGTTTAGGGGTTAATATGTAGTTTATGGATCTTAGTGTACTTTGTAAAACTTTAGTTATGAGTTTTGTGTAACAGTTTTGTTGCGTAAACCTCATAACTACTGCTCTCCGATTGCGAAATTGATCTTGTCATTATAGGGTGTAACGCAAGCTTTTTAGCCGCACCGCAAAACTTGTAATAACTGCACTATGGAAGTCCCATGAAAAAACGGGACTGACGTTGTAATGGCTGCGATGCTGTTTTAACGCTGATATTACCATTTTTTCAGCGTTAAAACATGAACGCACAACCTGTAATCTAGGTGATTGTTAATTTGTTTTAAAATTGTTTAGACCTGCCTGATATGTTACTCTATAGCAAGGGGTTTCAAACCTGTCTTCAGGTCCTGCATACACTCCTCCTATCCTGGCCCACCAAACATACATCCTCTCCTAGTCATGGTTCCACCCACTGTCCAAAACCCCAGTGACTGTACAGAAAAGACTCCATCACTCCACCTAGGCCTCCCAGTCCCTAGTCAAAAAGGATCAACTTCTTGGAGTCATTCTGAAGTAATCGATCACTCAAAACTAGACATCAGAAGCCCTACTGAAGTATGCCCACTGTCAGTATCCGCTTCTGTTTACGTTCTTGCGTCACTATGGTCGCATTGTTTGTGGGCGTCGCTTCTTGCGTCGTCGTGGCCATATCAATCTTGGGCATCGCTACTTGCGGCGTTGTTGTTGCATTATTTTTGGGTGTCGCTACTTGCGTTTTCATGGTCACATCGCTTCTGTGTTGCCAGTTTTGGAGCGACCTTTTGGCTTTAAATATCAGAGTCTCCATATCCTCCTTGCTCAAGTATAGTATTCAGTTTCCCTTCATTTGAGCTTATTCTGTGTTTGGACTTTGACTTTGGCTATTCTAAACTCCTTTTGGTACTTTGCAAAGATTAGACTGATACCTGGCTTTGAAATCGGATTGGACTCTGACCTTGGCTTTCTAATCACTTTTGGTATCTTGGACTGATGTTTATCCTCCTCCTACAATTCTGAGAAGTCCCTTTTCCAGGTACAGTGTTGTTTCCTTCTGCATTCTACTCATCCAGTCTCTGCCAGGACTTGTCCAGAGCCTTCGGTGTGGTTTACCTCATTCCTACCTCAGCCACTGGGTATTTCTGACTTTGACACTAACTCGAGTAGTGTGACACCCAGAGGCCAAAATATTTAAATGAGATGAATCTATGACTCTAGAGTCATTCACTGGCTGTTCATGCTTGTGAATTAATTAGTAAGGTAATATGCTAATCATTCTGAAGTCATCACCCAGAATGTTTTACCTTAGCTAATGACTTTACAAGCCTGATGATGTCTGATGATGTGCAAATGACTTCTAATGTAGTCTGATGATCATCAAATGACTCCAGGATGGTCTCTAAAGTAATCTTGTTTGTCTTGGGTATCTTGTCTGTTCACTCAACTTTTTTTTTTTACTGTTAATGTTTTGCAAATGCTCAATCTGTATATTCATAAACACAGTCACTAACTGGTTTAATCAAAAGCTAATCATTAAAAATTATCTTTAGGGCATCTAAAGAGGGAATTGTAGTATTTATTTTTTTTATAATTTTTTTTTTTTAAAGAAAAACAGATGTCCTTTTGCTGGAAAATAAAAAAAAACTATCTTGTGCTTGTGGGGAGTGTCTATGGTTGCCCCAAGCCGGTATTTTACCAACATGGCTAGTATTTTTTTAAGGTTCAGTTTGAAGTTGTAAATAAAGATTAAGTATAGAAATAAAGATGATATCATGGTTGAACTTCTTCCAATAGCATTGGTATCTAATTATGAACAAATGCTCATTGAAAATCAGCTTTCGTTTCTGATTTATGCTATATAATTATATTTTTTTATTTTCGGCGGGAAGGGTCTTTTACGGGGTTTTTTTATTTTAAAGGGACACTGAACCCAAAATTGTTCTTTCGTGATTAAGATAGAGCATGCAATTTTAGGCAACTTTCTAATTTACTCCTATTATCAAATGTTCTTCATTCTCTTGGTATCTTTATTTGAAAATCAAGAATGTAAGTTTAGATGCCAGCCTATTTTTGGTGAACAACCTGGGTTGTTGTTGCTGATTGGTGGATAAATTCACCCACCAATAAACAAGTGCTTTCCAGTGGGCTGAATCAAAAATTGGCTGTCTCAGCTTAGATGCCTTCTTTTTTAAATAAAGATAGAAAGAGAACGAAGAAAAATTGATAATAGGAGTAAATTAGAAAGTTGCTTAAAATTGTATACTTTATTTGAATCACGAAAAAAAATTGGGTTCAGTGTCCCTTTAAGCAATTTTTACTAAGTGTATGTAGACATTTAAAAACATGTTTGTATTCTTCCTTGCTTTTTAAATAATATTCTGAGCAAATATAACTGCCCGAAAAGTGAAATATCATGAGTATTTTCCTACTAAATTTAATGCATTGGCCATCATTGCACAAATATCAGGCTGGGCCACTTGATTTTGAATAGCAGCTTGAATTTGTCATGCAGATTTTACTGGAAGTTGGAAATCTCACTTGATTTTTAATAAGGGCCTTAGCTACCATGTATGTATTTGTTAACCCCCATAAACAATCCATTCAAAAAGTCTGATAAATCAATGCTTATTGGAGTTTTGCATGTGCTTACCCAATCAAAGTATAATAAAGTCAGTTTTCCCTGGATATCATATTCTCTAATCTGTTCTATCTAAAAGAAAATGTTTTGAAATTTATTACAGGGCTTTGTTATTTGAAAAATGGATTTTCCTGTGCTGAATAAACAATTTTTTTCTATGGAAGTTGTTTCTATAATTCAGTAAGCGATGGAATATACAGTTGCACACAATCATTCCCTTCCTGTGGATTTCACTATTAACTTAAACAGCTTTTTCTTAACCTTTTCCATGAACAAAATAAAATAATAATTTAATAATAACACGTTTGAAGGGATACTCAAGAGAAAATTAAACTTTCATGATTCAGATAGAGCATGCATCTGATCTCTGGTTAATTTTCTGAGCTTGCGATAGTAATAACCGGCCCCTTGTAATGCCTGGTTCTTTATTACGTGCCGGCAAACAGACAAATTTGCCCGTTTGCGGGCGTGCGATAAATTAGTGCTCCACTTGTAATCTAGCCTTAAATGTTATTGTATTGACTTTTTATCATGCATTGGTTGATTATGTAAATGTATTTACTGCCCCTTTAACTGCTTCTTTTTCATAAACATGATTAAAAAAAAGTTTAAAATATATGTCCCTACTAAAACGATGGTACTTTAAATGTGTTAGAACACTACAGAAATTGAAGCCAAAAAACATCTGAGTTAAATAAAAATGAATTGAAATGAGACTCACGGTGTTTTGTGTGTCTAAATGTAAAATATTATTACACAAACAGATTTAACATTTACAATGGAATATAGTACAGTGTTTTTTGAGCAAGTGAAAGTGAGATAATCTGACATTAGCATTTCATAGACACACCCTTTCAGCAGTGAAGGGGTTAAATGGTTCCATCCACTGTGCACCATAAGATTAAGCAGCAGGTATTTTTTTAGCAATGACAAGCAGTGTTTTATTGCTTGTTTCTAGAGTGATGACTTCCTTTTGCGTTAGGGCAAGAAGAAATTCTGTCTCCCAGGGTGTGGAGCCAGCAAGGTGAGAATGAAGTCTTGACAGCATCAGTGGAAAAGTTTTCAAGCTGTCTGTATCAGTGTTATCCCACAGAGTTAGCATAGATTACAAAGTTCTTCACTAGCAGCAACAAGCAGAAACTGAGAACATGAGTCAGAAAATACACAGATGGGTATAAAACTTTCAAAATTATCAACAACGAAACAAGAATGAACTATATAAAGTGCAGTTCCAAGTATCACAAATCTTACTAAATAAAAAGTAAATAATAGACAATTAACTGAATAACTAATGCTTACGGCCCAATTATCTAAACCTGGCAGACGTGGTTTTTCTCGCCGACCCTCGCAGGGTCTTCCCTGGTGGAATTATCATAAAAAGGGGACAGACCCTGCGAGTGGTGAGATGTCTCCTATTGAAAGTAGAGGAGCTTGCTGGAATGGGACACCGCACCATGAAGCGAAGTTAGCAGTAGACATGTGCGTTTTGATTCGTTCCGAATCGAAATTCGGCCGAAATTGTTAAATTCAGAGATTTGGATCGATTCGAATTTCCGAATCTACGGAATAAATCCAAATTAGTTCGGATTTATTTGTTACATTGGATGGCCATGGATTACACTAGTATTGTACAGTATATTAGGTTATATCACTCTGCTATGGGTTACACCTAATATACAGTATATAATACTAGTCTAATACACAGCACATCCCACCTAACACATACCGAAATTCAGAATTTCTGAATCGAACCAAACCGAATACAGCCGAAGTTATTCGAATCCGAAACTAATTAGAAACAAATTAATTTGAATTTTTCCGAATTCGAATCGATCCGAACCGAAATTCGAAAACATCTGAATCGATCCGAAACAAATTTTTCGGCCGTGCACAAGTCTAGTTAGCAGTGAGCAGGGGGCGCACTTTGAATATGAAATCCTGCAGCCAATCACATTATGCTGCTTTCTGTGTATAGCATTTTACAATCTCCTATATTTTTGTACACATGTGTTTGTCTATTAGGATTATGGGTATTTTCAGTGTTTTCAGAAAATCTTGCCACCCTTTAGTTGGCAAGAAAAAACTGTGAGATTTGAAGTGCGAAAATCTTTACAGAATTAAGCTGGGATAAGAGGAACAATTTCATATACACCCATGGAACACCCATGTTTAGCCCATTTTACTAAAAAAACAATTACGCTTTGTATTTTGTACTTAGAAGTACATACTTCGAAGTGATTTTTGTACATCCTATGTACTTAAATTACAATTTAAGCTGTGCATATTTGATACAATTTATCCCTGAGTCATTTGCATGCACATTTTACATTTTTATAAAATACGATTTTTGGTGAAGAATTTTGTTACGAATTTTGATGCTCTTTAACAATACAATTTTTTTCTGCATATTTTTGTGTGAATTGTTCAATTATTTGTTTTGTAAGATTATTAAAATATGAATTTTTCAGGGTAAAAAGAGTCTTTAGATAATTCAACTAGGAAAATATAAGTACTGGTGAGCATTCTTTAATAATCTTGCCAGCCCAGAGACCTTTAGATCAGAGGATCCTGCCTTTAAATGCCCAACATATAGTATATATTCATATAAGACCTGCCATTAGGTGAACCAAAGCATTCCCCAATAGACATGTGCACAGCAGAAAAAATTGTTTCGGACCGATTCGGATTTTTTCGAATTTCGTTTTGGATCGATTCGAATACATTAGAATGAATTCATTTCGGATTCATTCGGATTTGAATACATTCGGATGTATTCGTTTTGGATTTGATTCAGAAATTTGGAAGTTCGGTATGTGTTATGTTGATTCAGATGGTTCCAAGATACACAAACGGAATTATTTCACTGTTCTATCTCACTAAATCTCACTAAATTTATTTTTTATACTGAATTGTGATAAGTCCATGGCCATTCGAATGTAATGAATAAATCCAAACTAATTCGGATTTATTCGTTACAAATGCATTCGGATTAGTTTAGTTTCATTGCTAGGGTAATTTGGAAATTCAAATAAATTTGAATCTCCGAATCTGGCGAATTCATCCGAATTTAGATTCAGAACGAAATGAAACGCACATGTCTAGTCCCCAAGCTAAAAAAGACCTTGGGGCACATTGCAAAAGGGGAGACCCATATAGGCTATGGACCACTCATACTCAGGAGCCTCATGGAGCTCAGAGGGGACAGTGGTTACCTTAGATGGACCTTCCCCTGACTAAAATAAACATCAATAGTTGTGGTTTCCTTCTTTCAATCCATTGGAATTTCCCATGAAAAAACTTTTTATTTAACTTTTTTTTTCTTTTTCCTATACACTTTTGTGTTTATACAGTTGTGACACAACTTGTGTGAAAATGGACAAATCACAAAATAAAGCAGCTTTGAATGAGCAATCTGTATTACAGTAGATTTGAATAAAGTGGCTTTTCACAACATATTTTAAAAAATAAATAAACACCAGTGATGGAGGCTTCTAAATGCTGTAGACAAGGAAGCCAGAAATGAAAAGCAATAGGAATAGTTTGAGATTATTTATCTAATGTATAAAATATATACACGTATCATGGATATGTCTCTAAAATAAACAATACAGATATAGGTAAGTCCAGAAGTCAAGTAACAAAAGTTTTAGGGCCTGATGATCAAAAAAGTAAAGGAGAGAAATGTTTGGAAGTTTTTTCATGAATTATATTTTAATGTAGGTGTCTATCTTTCACATTCTACATAGTGAGATAAACAACTCTCAAACTAAAATGTAACATTCTAAAATCCTTTGAAGGACCTAACAGTAAAGACAGGGCTTCTTAGATAATCTTGCCAGGGTGGAGAGTGTTATATTACAAGGTTCATTCTACAAGCTGAGTTGTAGAGTTGAGAATGACAGATGGGATTATAGGCAGGCTGAGAAAAGGTAATATGAATAATAAGGACACAAGTGCAGATGACAGGTTTCACAGGATGGTGTAAGTACAAGAGACAATGACCAAGACACAATATGCAGTAGAGATGTACATTCGTGCTTCAGACAAATTAAAATTTGTCCAAATGTTGCTGATTCGTCGAGTCGTTTGATACATACAAACAACTAAATACATTATTGGATGGAAAAATTAATAATTGCTTGATAAAATCAATTTGATTATTCGTTCATGCCAAAAAACGTGCAGGAATGGGGGGAAGGAGTTATATTGCTTGGTTAATAAGCGCCTTTGTTTATAATGATGTACAGGGGTCTTACCATTCATTTGTCATCATTCCCTGTCCAATCCTGCCATAGTATTACTAGGGACAGCCGGTCAGGTGCTTAGTACTGTATTTCAGTCATACAGGAGTATGTTCTTTTAACATTGAAAAATAGTTTTTTTTAATTTTTAAAATCCTATAATGTATTTTTGTTAATTTTAATTTTTGTTTAATTTTGTCTAAATTAACTGCTCCCATTGAAAATAACTGTAACAAATCCAATATTCGTCTGAACCAAATTCCTACATGGATGAAATTCGGATGAACCCAACATTTCAAATGTTTTGCCCATGTGTAGTATGGAGGTAATAGGCAGCAGAACACAATATGCAAATAATGGACAGTATGACACAATATAGAGTTAATGGTCATCTTGAAAAGGTCTCAATGAAAAAACAAAGAAGAGGTTACCAGTAGCTAGCTGAAAAAATACCCAAGCATTGAGAAGACTCCTGAGTTATTATTAAACAGCCTGAGAGGCTCCCCTGACCATAACTAGCATGTCTATCAGGAAAAGTATCAAGCTGCAGGCGGAAAAGTTATCAAGCAGACAACCTGTCTACCTGCAGTTGCCACTGCCACTGTTTAAGTCTGAAGAAAAGCTCTGATGTTTAATCCTGCCCCCTGCTCTTGGGCAACCAATTGTGTGAGAGCAGGGCCTGTCAATCACCCTGAACAAGTAAGTTTGAGGTAAATTTGGTTCTGCTTCCAAGGATACATTTGTGATTTCAGACTGACTCTTGCAAGCCTGAAATACAAGTTCTTATAAGCTATGAATGCATCTTAATTTTCTCCTAAGTATACATTTTTCAAGCCCTACAAAAATCACATGGGACCAGTGCAACTTACACATATTTTGGAAAAGCATCACTATCTGTATAGTGACGATAATAAACTAATAAACTAACACTAAAAAACATAGCACTGTGCAATATATGATAATGCAAGGCATATATACACTAAAAAGCATGCTGCATTGTATAAATAATGAGAGTACCTATATACTGATAATATATATGTTGCACTATATAATGAGAGTACCTATATACTGATAATATATATGTTGCACTATATAATGATGTTGAGGGGTTATACACAAAAAAAAACAGAACAGGCTACCCTGCATGAATGATGATGTGTGCCTATACACCAATGGTGAGCACCGATGGTGTGCAGCGGTCGCCTAGTCTGCTACTATTGTAGTATCGGCCCTGCAAACGACATGTAAAGAAAGAAACATAATTGTTGCATGATTAATAAAAGGTTTTTAAGATATTTAAGAAATGGGGGTGCACACAGCGACCACTAAAATTACCTCTAAGAGGAGGGTGGCATTTTACTTCTTGAGTCATGCAGAATTAATTCCAGTTTATTAGGAGACATTGTTTTGTTCAATATTATCCAAGATTATGTATTAAGTCCCTCCCTCCTCTATTTTCCCCTACAATTTATTTTCTAATTTCTATAGACAAACCTTACTCCGGAGTACTGACCACAAACCCGCAGAAACATATTAATATAAGGAGTTTTGTCTGATGTGGTAGAAGCAGCTTGCAATGTTATTACAACAACAAGATCTGCATAAATAAAGTTAAGAAAATTGAAGATGAACACCTGACATAAGGTTTGGACCATAGTTTGAGTTTCACTATTATTTGAAGATAAGAAAAATTATTTAAGGGGGGCGGAGCTAGCCAGCCTAGGAGATGGCTGCTGGTCTGACAGAGCTCTTAGGCCCCATCTAGGTGAAAACGTAATTGCACTAGCCATCCTGCACTTTAAGACCGCAGACTACTAGATATGTAAGCAGCTAACCTCAGTCATAGAATTTACAAGATTTCTGCTGCCCGCTTCAGGAGATTCACCTGTATTTAATGTGTACGCTGTGCGCATGGATTCAACCCACCCCTGATCCTGTCGGCGGGCAAGCAAAAAATTGAAATCCGGAGTGAGCCGCATTGAAAGATGAGCGCCGATACGGGCCGCAGCCTAAGCTAAAGTTCAACAGCGCACTCGAAATATCAGACAACGAGTACACGCTGCAGCAGTGGGGAATAACTATTGAAAGGGTAAGAGTACTGAAACGCACAACACTATTAAGCAAATAGTAATGAAGAGCCCATAAACGAGGAACTATGCCCTAATACTCTCAACTGTGATAACAGCATTATATATCAAACAGTGCACTTTCAAATCAGATAGCCAGTTATAAGGTGCCTCACAGCACATAAACACTTTTCTAAGCCTTTGTGTTTGGAAAACTGTAATTGCAACCTCTCTTCAATGAGTTACAGTGCATTGCTCAAGTTTACAGCTTAAATTCCTTAATAAACACCTGCAAAAACAGCAAAGATTCAAAGATCTTTTTATCCAGCACCGGACTCCCCACTTGCCTTTTAAAGAAACAGTGTGGGTGGAGAAGCAGAAATTACGCAGTTATGTCTCCAAAAAAAATTAATAAACCAGGCAGGAATGCCAAATCCCTGAAAACCTCTACTCATTCAGCAGCTTTTTCAAGGCATCTGAGGCCAAAAATATAGCTCCAACAGAAGAAGCAATACCAGATCCAGGGTCAGACCACAGCTCATCAGAATCTGACAGCGACCATATGTCAGAAAACATCACTATTCCCACAGCTCTCTTTAAAACAATTCCATCAAAAAAAGACTTTTCTTCCCTAATTTCACAGGTCAAGCAATGCATCAAAGAGGAAATCGCGGACCTCAAAAGGACATTACTGACATTGGTCACAGAGTAGAAGCACTCGAAAATAGCCAAGATATGCATGCAGAAGCTATCACAGACCTACAGAGCACCATTCAGAAACAAGACACAACTATCACTGAGCTAGAAGACAAGATAGACGACGTCGAAAATCACAGCAGACGACATAATATCAGGCTGCGGGGTATCCCTGAAACTATCCTCCCACCAGATATTGAACAATATCTTCAAGATTTCTTTAGCACATTAAAAAAGGAAGAAACCCCTTCAAAAATCTCCATGGACAGAGCTCACAGAGCTTTACGCCCCAAACCATTGGCAGGACAAGCAGCAAGAGATGTTATAGTTCGTATTACGAACTTTCAAGAAAAGGAAGAGCTAATGAAACTAGCCAGAGAACAACAACCCATTAAGTATGAAAACATAGACATACAAATGTTTACTGATTTGTCACAGAGAACTCTCACAAAAAGAAGGGAACTCAAACCGCTTACACTGCTGTTGAGGAAACAAAACATCCCATACAGATGGGGATTCCCCTTTCACTTACTAATCCTTTGGAAAGGAAGACGTATCACCTGCTCATCTACCAAAGAGATACCAGATATTTGCAAAGAGCTGGACATCCCAACCCCTCAGATGGAAGAAAATACCACATCTCAAGAAAAATGCACAAGCCCAAATAAACCAGCTCCCCTACCGCAAAGGAGAGAATGAAGACAGGCATCTCAAAAGAAGCCCCACAAACCCACACATCCTGCATCTTCATCACCTGATGATAGGGGATGACAACCCCTCGCTGCACACAAGGACACTTCCTAACACTTAAGTAGCGACCGACAGAGACCTCTAACTGCAAGTATCGTCTACTTTCCTGTACACATGAGGCCTACAGGTCCTTAGAGTTGCTAAAATAATGTCTTAAAGGTTAAATTGTTAACAGTCAACTGATGTTGACTTTGTTTTTTTGTTTGTTCTCACCTAGTCGGGAGATTATCTCCCTAGAACAGAAGTATGTTGTTTAAACTTGTGTTAGAAATACTATATTTTAATGTTTTTCTTATTTGCCTATTTCTTTCTTTTCTTCTCCTCTCTCTACTTTTCTGTCCTCTATTAAAGCATATGCCGTCATATATACGCTCACTAATATACAACATGTGTTATTGCTCATTAACCTCATCACCATATATGTACCATGATGATTAATCACACACCACAAGACTTAAATATCTTCACGCAAAACGCCAAGGGACTCAATTGCCCAAATAAAAGACGAATGGCCATATTAGACCTTCAAAAAAAAGGTGGACACATATTAATGCTTCAGGAGACCCACTTTAAAGGGAAAAATATCCCTAAATATTTTTCCACACATTACCCCTTACATTTCCACAGCACTAATCCACACAAAAAAATTAACGGGGTTAGCATCCTAATCCACAAATCTATCCCCTTTGTTAAGACGCATACTATAGGAGACAAAGAAGGCAGATATATATGTCTAAAAGGCCTCCTCTATGGTAAACCAGTAACATTAATGAACATCTACACCCCAAACTCCCGCCAGGATAAGTTCATAACCTCAGTTGTAGATTTAATCCTTAAAGAAGCAAAAGGCTCCTTAATTATATCAGGAGACTTGAACCTCCCTCTTGACCCCACAGTTGACTGCTCAAACCCTACCACTAGAGCTAAAATCCCAAACCTTCACAAGATTTGGCAAAAATTCAAGCTCCTAGGCTTACATGACACATGGAGATACTTTAATCCACAAAAAATAGATTTCACCTTCTTCTCCCATCCTAATCGTAATTATTCTAGACTGGACTATATTTTAGTTGACCATCTAGTCCTATCTCACACTACACATTCCTTCATACACCATACAACATGGTCAGATCACTCCTTGGTAGTTTGCACTATAAAATGGCCGACAGCCCCTCTGAGAGCTTTCCAGTGGAGACTAGAAGACTCACTATTGCTAGACTAAAAGCAAAAGGAGTTATTTTCAGAACATATAAGCTCATACCTCTCTATAAATGAGACACCAGATGTTAGTGTGGCCACCCTTTGGGAAGCCCACAAGAGCACTATAAGGGGCGAGTTTATCAAAACTGCCGCCCAAATCAAAAGGAAAAGCTGTGAGGAAATAAATCTTTTGGCTACAGACATTGCAGACCTAGATTATAAACACAAATCTAACCCCTCTGACAACACTATTCTAGACCAACTACAATCCAAAAGAGAAAAAATGAACCTTTTTCTGCATATCAAATCACAAAAACAACTCCTCCATATTCAACAAAATTTCTATAGAGAAGGCAATAAGTCAGGAAAGCTCTTGGCTAGAGCGTTAAAAAAGCAACAGCAGAAAACCTATATACATGCCATAAAAAAGTCAGATGGTACACATATAGAAGATACAAAATCGATAGCTAAAGAGTTCAAAAAATTCTACCATAAACTTTATAATCTATTCCCAATTAGAGACCCTCAAGATCATGCACTCCACTGTAATCAATATTTAGACAACTTACCCATCCCCAAACTAGGTCAGGATCAACGTACCCAATTAGATCAACCTATTCAGCCATCAGAAGTATTAGAGGCAATAAAACAAATAAAACAAAACAAAGCACCAGGCCCAGATGGGTTTACAGGTCTGTATTATAAAACTTTTGCTTCTCTACTAGTACCGCACCTAACATCCCTATTTAACTCCATACCAGAAAAACACCCATTTCCTGACACTATGTTACAAGCCTACATATCAGTTATAGCTAAACCTGGTAAACCCCCGAACACTCCGGCACATTTTCGACCAATCTCTTTATTAAATATTGACCTTAAACTATATGCGAAAATTTTAGCATCCCGTCTTAATCAAATTCTCCCCTCCGTAATTCATCAAGACCAAGTAGGGTTTGTCCCACGCAGAGAAGCAAAAGATAACACGGTCAAAGTATTAAATTTATTGGAATATGTCACGCAAACCAAAACCCCGACTGTTTTTGTCTCGACAGATGCTGAAAAAGCTTTTGACCGACTAGACTGGACATACCTACGTACGACCCTACAACACTTCCACTTCCCAGACTCTTTTATTCAAAAAGTCTTTGCTTTATATTCCAACCCCACAGCTCAGGTCCGGATTAATGGAGCCCTTTCGGAACCTTTTGAAATCCGAAATGGATCCAGGCAAGGCTGTCCACTTTCACCGCTTCTTTTTGTTTTATCCCTTGAGCCCCTGGCTATCAAAATACGATTGAACAACCAAATTCAAGGAATTACTATCGCTAATCAGACACATAAATTAGCCATATTTGCGGATGACATTCTCCTGACGCTCACAAACCCCAAAGTATCTCTACAGCAGGTGACAAATGAATTGACAAAATTTGGGACAGTATCGAATTTTTTAGTGAACATGACCAAGTCAGAATACCTTCCTATAAATTTATCTACCCACACCCTTAATAATCTAAAATCTACATGCCCCTTAAAACAACAAACAAAATATCTCAAATACCTTGGCATTCACATTACTCCAGATAAAACAGATCTGCGTAAATATAATTATGGAAATCTAACCACAGAACTTCTAACTCTAACATCTCACTGGCTTCCTAAAAATATTTCGTGGACAGGTAGAATACAAGCAACAAAAATGATTCTGCTCCCAAAAGTGCTATACATTCTCCAGACAGTCCCCATCCCAGGCATACAAAAAGACCTAGCTAATATGCAAAGGATCATAAATGAATATATTTGGAGACGTAGGCCCCCGAGGATTAACAGAAACACACTCTTTAAACCCCCAGCAGAGGGGGGCCTAGGGGTCCCACATCTACGTTCCTACAAATTTGCCATATCCCTCCAGAGAATCCAAGAGTGGTTCCGACTTGACACAACCAATTATAAAAGTTGGGTGCAAATTGAAACTGATCTCGCCTTTACCCACGACTTAACCACCACAAGCTGGAATCCTGCTTATTTTAACAGACATTCTATCTCAACATCTTCAATTTCTAATGAGACTTGGACTGATTGGAAACATATCTGTAAGGCACCGAATAAAATTTCCTCTAGATACTCACCCCTCACTACACTTCTAAACAACCCAGAATTTAAACCTGGTAAAATCATAGATGACAACCTTCTCAGGATCCCACAAACACTCATCCCCATGTATCTTATCACAGATGAGGCTAAGATTATCAAAGATAAGTCCCAACTTGACTTAATAGAACACCCTTTCCTATCATCATGGCTTCACATACACCAAATGAGACACTACATAATGTCACATAAATTTAGAAAAGACCTGACCCGCTCTCCCACAATATTCGAACAACTGTGTATAGCTAAAGAGGAGATAACAGGAGTCATTTCCAAATTATGTAAGCTTATCTTAACACACACTTTTCCGGAACTCCCCTCATACACTAAAAGATGGGATAATGAGTTGCCTCAAATTACCCCAGCAAAAACGTGGTTACACAGATTCTCAACCCTTTTACACTCCGGACATTCCGCCCATGCAAAAGAAACCAACATCAAACTAATGATGAGGTGGTATCTAACACCAGCTAGAATTAAATATATATATAAACAAACCTCAGGTTCATGTTGGAGGGGATGTTCCGGAGAGGGTCACCTGTCCCACATCTGGTGGGGTTGCGAACATATTAAATCCTATTGGTCTGCTATCTTCTCGAATATCAATAAAACACTAAATACTCAAATAACACCTAGCCCAGAAATAATAATGCTGAGACAACCACCAGTAATCACATGTAAAATAAGGCAACAATTATTTCACATTATGCTAAATGCAGCCAACCAGATAATACCGAGAAAATGGAAAACGGCAGAAGTACCTATAGTATCAGAATGGATAGAACTAGTCAACAGAAACCTACTGCTAGAGAGATTATATTACCTCAAACTAGGTCAACTCTCATTGCATCAGGAGATGATGTTTTTGTGGGATTCTTTTAGATATAGAAAATAGGATACATAAACACGCTCAAGTGTGAACATATATGACTAATGATAACAACATTCTCAACTTTTATTAAATGGCCTATGCTTTATCATTTTCCCTTTCTCTCTTTTCCTTTTCTTTCCCTTTCTCTTCAATTTCAGTTTACTGTCTTTGTATAAGATAATTGACAAATAAATTTTAGACTTATAGAATGCAATTAGAACTTGCACTAGAATATGAGGAATTAGTTTTCTGAGGTCCTCTCTTAACTGACAGTTGGGGGGCCCACAAGTCATATACCTTAATTTAGACACCATGTGCCTACCACAACCACAGCGATACTGTGAAGAGAATTTGAAGCACGGGACATTTCAGAAAGACTCTAAGTAATATACTGTGCAACATTTATTGTAACAATTCCTACTCTTGTGTAGGAACATTGAATTGTTTTTTGTCTTATTGTTAAAGTTTTAATACAAATCTAAATAAAAATAATATATATAAGAAAAATTATTTAAAGAAATAGTATTAGCGACACTAAAGTCAAAACTAAACTTTCATGATTCAGATAGAGCATTCATTTGTAAAAAAAAGTTCCAGTTAAGTTCCATTATCAAATTATGCACAGCAATTTTCAAACTTTATTTATGGTAATAAAGATCCATCACATACATGGTAAACATGCTAACAGTGTTGAAAGAATCTATCATAAGGGGAGTTTTGTAGCATTACATAATACAGATAAGTTGTCTGAGTAAAATGCAGGTATGTCTGCTCACCATGCAGGAGCAAGGATCTACTTTTCATGTTTATATAAAAAAACAATAATAAATTATAACACAAAAACATTATTCAAACAAATGATGCGGTCACACCAATGTATCAGTTATACAGAATGATATACATTAATTACAGGTTCATATTATAGCATTAACCTGTATTGGTGGGAAAAGAGAACTGGAGATAGCCCTCTCTGTAAGTAAACTTGAGCAGTTGATTGTGTACCACAAACCACAAATAACCTTAAACAAAAACCTAACTTTAACTTGCGTAAAAAAGCACAAGGCCTGCAGGTTTAATTCATTCCCCACTACATATACAATGATCCTATTAAGTGGACTAGTATGGCATCTGTTTCTTCTTTCTAGTTGATTAAAAAAAGAGGGTGTATATATGAAGAATGTTTAACGCAGACATTGACTAAATGTTGTATAATATTTTCAAAATGCCTATATTTTTCTTTCATACAACTGTATACTTACCGATACTGTTTAAGAAAAAATATTAAAAAAAAAAAGGGGTGTAGCACACGTGGGAAAATGGGAAGAGAAGGGGAGGAAGAGAATTGAAAGCCTTCCAGTAGTTGTTGGGGGCTTTTTCGCCTCTTGCTGCTGGTGCTCTTGGGAGATTTCGGAAAAGATAAGAGGCCTACACTCCCAGGTTCCCCCATCTCATGTTTTAGCCACTGATGTTTATTCTGAAGACCTAGTGATGCAGTGTTATAATATGCATAGTTACCTAGTCTGGTACATCTGGTTAAGGGCATCATCTGCCATGCAAGTTCTCATTGAGGATAAATATTAGACATGTGCGATTCGGTTCGGTTCGATTCGGAAATTCGGCAAATTCGGAGATTCAGATCGAACTGAATCTCCGAATTAAAATAGTGCCGAATCTACCGAATAAATCCGAATAACTTCGGATTTATTCAGATTTATTCGGATTTATTCGGTAGATTCGGATGGCCATGGATTACACTAGTATTGTACAGTATATTAGGTTATATCACTCTGCTATGGGTTATACCTAATGTACAGTACATAATACTAGTCTAATCCCACCTAACACTTACCGAAATTCCGAATTTCCGAACCGAACCGAATCCAGCCGAATTTATTCAAATCCGAATGAATCCGAAACAAATCCGAACCGAATTTATTTGAATCCGAATGAATCCGAAACAAATCTGAACCGAATTGATTCAAATTTTTCCGAATTCGAATCGCACCGAACCGAAATTCGAAAAAATCTGAATCGATCCGAACCAAACCGAATTTTTTCGCCATTCACATGTCTAATAAATATAGAGTTTTGAAAGGGTTGTAGGACTTTAGTGTCTTAATCTAGCAGGGATGAACAATAAGAAGGGTTCCCATTTTTTAATAAATGTCTTTATTCTCATATCTAAATTGCCCTGAACTTGTTTAATAAACAATTGGGACTAAACTGCAGTGACTAGTTTCTTAAAAGGAGGAGCTTTGTGTGAGATCCAATAATGTAAGAATAATTTCCTGACCATAAGTACCACTACGTTAAAACATTTCCAAAAGTGCGTGGTGTAGAGAGTGTCGTGAAGAAAGAGAATGTAGTTTGCAGACAATTTGATGTTAGACTTGAGGATTTTCGAGGTGTGCACAGTATTTTTATGTGCACACTTTCTGAAGCACCAACTCCCGCTGAACATGTGCAAGAGCTCACAGTACACATACATATAGGCATCTGGGATTGGCTGATGGCTGTCATATCCTATGGGGACAAGGACATTTGAAATCAAAGTGCTCTTACATTTAGTTTTTAGTATGAATTTCTGATTCTGCAAATTTCACTGTATTTATTGTTATCCTTAAGCACCATATTACTAAAGGACTGCTCTGCATACAAATAACTGTTTAAAACGCTTTTAAAGATCTCATTTTGTATTTGCATTGTTTTGCAGTCTTTTTATATACCCTTTTAAAAACTCATCCTCTCCATATAGGTTAGTTTTAGATGGGTTAAAACACTGACCAAAATCACTGTATAGAATGTGGCTGGGTTAGCCTTCTGAAAACTGAAGCATGCACATTCAATTCTCACAAGAAATTAAAACAAATATATATTTTCAGATATGTTTTTATTTTTCAATTGCTAGTTAAATATTTAGGGGAATTAAATTTTGTATTTTATTTCCCTTTTATTATATTGCTCATTTGCACAACAGCGTTTCATTTTTATATTATTAATCTGATATCATATAAATCCAAATACAAAGGGCCAGAGATTAGACAAATTTTAGATTGCAATGCAGAAAAAGCCTGGCCACAATAGAAAAGGACACGCATTGTAATAAAATCCAATGTTTCAGTATTAAATAGCCATAATTTATTTGACAGTTCAACTTCTTGTAATATTCCTCTAATGTTCATCGAAGGATAAAAATGCGTAGGAAGATACATTGGTAATTTGAAAGGAAAAAACCTTCAGAAAATAAACAAATGAATCATTTATGCTAAATTTCTCCAAACTGTTTAAAATGCCAAGGACTGTGTTAATTGGATTAATGATTTAAGTTTTGAAGATTCAATTACAAAAATATAAGGATATTTAGAAGATGATTTTTTCAGTGTAAAATATGCCTCTAAATGGTTTTACACTGCTAATGTTAGTGCAGGTACCCATAGGACTGTTTCACTTTCACTGAGTACACCTTTAGGAGGACAACTGAGTGTAGGTGAGGTAGTTTCTAGGAGTTCTGAGCCATGTTTCCCTCCCTTCTTGGATTTATACCCCACCTTTGGAGCTGGATGCCAATACCCCTGTGGCTCCTTCAGCTGGGGGCTTTCCTCTGGCTGTTGGGGACTCTGTGGGGTTTGGAGTGGGCCAGCACAAGAAGGGTAGGGTAGCCCTAGTTGGGAGAGGTAAGCATTTGGCTCAGGAGGCTGTGGCGGGGCCTAGTCAGGCAGTTCCCCTACCATTGGGCTCCCCGGTTTTAGCTACTCAACAGGTGCTGGGGTCACTCAGAGGTACCTTACTTTCTTAGCTTTACCCAGATGTTGCTGAAGTAGTGTTGGTGGCTATTTAGTCCATTGCTGCTGCAGTGTCTGGTGCTCTGGCTGTGGGTGATCCTACCATGACACCATTGTCTGCCTCATCAGTGGTAGGTTCAATCGGTGCGGCTCCTACTCGCATGGCTGCAGCCTCCAGTCCTGGACCTCTATTCTTCCCATAACAGTCCAGGTGGCTGATGTGACTTCTGGGACATGTGGGTGGGCAGTTTCTGGCAGCATTTATGGAATGAACAGGAGCAGGGATGAAGGGCACCACTCCGTTGGTGAGCAGAGAGTGCCTGGATCAGGGGGGGGGGGGGTTGTGAGAGGACCAGGAAGGGGGCAGCTAGATGACCTTTGATGTTGGTTGGGGCCTATCTTAAAAGAGAAGCAGGGGTTCTTCTTTTGGCTGGTATTGAAAAGGGATTTGTTTGTTTTTTAATTAAATTTTTATTGAGATTTTTGAAAAAAAAATATACAAGTACCACAGAGCAATAATATGAAACACAAGACCATGGCCTCTAGTTATGAAGCTGTCTACTTTCCTGCATTCGCCGGCCCATTACACTCGCCTAAGATCGCCTAACATCGCTGTCGCAGACCTGAATACATTTGCCAAAGTTATCAAGAAAGCTGTCAAGAAGCCGCGCACCAAGTACGGAGCGATGAGCAGCGGACTGTTGTTAACTGACAGTCATCGATCTCGCTGCTCATTGGCTTCTTCGCAGCTTTCTTGCTAGCCTGTCACTAAGCACCCACACTATACTATACTGTTATACCCCCTAAACCGCCGCTCCCGGACCCCGCTGCCACATATATTAAACTTATTAACCCCTAAACCTAAGTCTAACACTAACACCCCCCTAACTTTAAAATTATTTTAATAAATCTAAATAAAACTTACTACTATTAACTAAATTATTCCTATTTAAAAATAAATACTTACCTGTAAAATAAACCCTAACGGCTAGATTTGGAGTTCGGCGGTAGATGGGTTGCTAACGCCACGCGTGTTTTATGTCTAACGCACGGCATTGTTTGACTCCGGTATTTAGAGTTCAAAACAGACCATCTAACGATGCTCCTAACGCGTGTATGTCACACGCGTAATACTGCCCGCGTAAGACAGTCTCCCATAGAGATCAATGGGAAAGCAAAAAAATAGCTTTTTTCACCTAACACTCGATCTCGCGAGAAATACGCACAGCTCGGTCATATGACGCATACCACATAATGCACAACAATAACACGCCGCAAATGTCACAACAACAATCAATCAACAAAGCACACAAGCATTACACATTCACAAGCGGGGGGATTTGAAATAAAATTTAATACGGGGAATACGCATATACTTTAAGATGCGGAAATTCACAAAATAACAACAAGGAATAAAAAATATATACATACACTAGAAAAATAATCGCATTCAATATAACTATATATTAGGACAAACATACATATACAACACTTCACTAATAACACACCATCGCAAATTCACATTTAAAAAGAATACTATTGGACAATGCTAGAGAAAACGACCACTATGACATCATCGCATTCTACACATTCCACAAATACTAACTCCAAATGAGCATGCGCAAATTCACACAACAAATACACATTGCACTAATATTAATTGCTAATAAAGCACACCTGAACACAATTTACAACGGAAATTGGTACATCATTAAACATTTACACAGGGTATATAAGCACCACACAAGCAGGGCTTCTTTGACTGTGTTGCTGGTGGGTCTTTGGAGATTGGAGGTTTAAGATTAGAGAGTTGGTGCATTATTGTGAGTGAGTTAGTGTTAGCGTGAGAGAGTCAGTTGTTAGTGTTATCGTGAGTGAGTTAGTGGGAGTTAGTGGGAGTGGGAGAGAGTCTGTTAGTGGGAGCGTGAGTGAGTTAGTAGGAGTGGGAGTTGTTAGTGAGAGTTGTTAGTGGGAGCGTGAGTTAGTGGTAGTTAGTGAGAGTTAGTGGGAGTGTTTGTTAGTGAGAATTAGTAGTAGTGTGTTAGTGAGAATTAGTAGTAGTGTGAGTTAGCGAGCGAGTGATTTTTCTGTACACGTAACACATTTACACGCAAACACATTCAATACATACATACACTTATCAATAACACTACATACACTCCATACCCCCTACCCCCTCATACTACACTCCATACCCCATTCCCTGTAGTCCCATTCCCTTTCATCCCATTTACTCTTATCCCATACCCCATACCCATCCCATACCCATCCCCTAGTTACATTTAGTTTACATATCCTCCTTTTAGTCTTCTTCTTCTTTTGGTTTATTTAAATACTCCTTACCCTCTTTGTTTTTTTACATTCCTCTCACACTTTCAGCACTTTTTTTGTCTTTTTAGTTCTTTATTTTGACCCCCTTTCATTTCATCACACTCACTTTTTGTTTGATTATTTGGGGTTTAGTTTAGGGAACAGATGGAGGCCAGGCAGGGGAGAGGTAGAGGGGGGAGGAGAGGGAGGGGGAGAGGAACAGGGCAGGAAGGGGGGCAGGAAGGGGGGCAGGAAGCGGGGGTGGAAGCGGTGGGTGGACCCAGCCACTTGGTTCAAGATGAACAAGTGGCTGGGCCCAGTGGCGGACAGAGTAGGGCTTCACAGTCCAGGAAACAGAGGGCATCGTCACAGGGGAAGGCCAAGGCGACTAGGGAGGCGAGGTTTTCGATGGAGGAGAAGGAGGCCCTCGTCGAGGCCTATATGGCCAGGTATAGGAGGCTGCAGCACCAGAAGACTACCCCGACTGACAAGAGGAGGCTCTGGAATGAGATAAGAAATGCAGTCAATGCAGTGGGTGGCCGGAACAGAGATCTTGATTCGATAAAACATCGCTACCGGGACTGTAAGATGGATCTCAAGAAAAAGTTAAGCCTGGAGGCCCGACATGCCGCAGGAACCGGTGGCGGACCTGCCCTGGAAATAGAGTACTGCCGATGGGAGGAAATGTTGCGGCCCAGCATCTCCGAGGTGGAAATAGTCGGTATCGGAGGAATTGATTCCGGGAACCTGCCACTCTCATCTGACGGTAAGCTCATTGAACAATAATTTCACATACGAATGTATTTCAAGGGAGACTATACGCAAACCTTTACTTTCATGATTGAGGTAGCGAATACAATTTGACAAAACATTCAAATGTACTTATATTACCTAATTTGAATCATTCTTGAGATATATTTTAATTAAGAAATAGCCATGCACACGGTGAAACAATCACAGGAGGCAGCTATATTCAGCTAACAATCAGCATCTTATAAGCATATTTAGATATGCTTTTCAGCAAAGAATATCCAGAGAATGAAGCTAATTAGATAAGAAAAGTACATTAGAAAGTTGATAATAAATGTATGCTTCTAAATCATGAAAGATAAAACATTGGGTTTCATGTCCCTTTAAGGATCAGATTAATGCTATAACGTTGTTTACACGCATTCAATTACTTTGCGGTTACATCACTATCTAGGCTATAGGTTAGGTGTGCATTTAAACAGACTGAAAACAAACGCGAAAACATTCAGATTGACCAGAGATATCACAAACACGGTTTTGAAAAAGCGGAAATCGTATTGATTGTTTGTTAGATTTCAAAGTGGATTAATGATTCTGCATTTGTAATTGTATCGTAAGCTAAGTCATTTAAATCTTGATTTGCAAATATGCTAATATATCCTTTTTTTTTTTTTTTAATATACAGAGTCTGGGGAGGAGGCAGCACAAGAAACACAGCCTCATCTATCTCCCCGGGATGAGAGTGGTGGGGAGGAATTTCCACTTCGGAGGGAAGAGGCCCCCCGTGACGAAGAGCGCACGGAAGCTGATGAAGAGACCCCGGAAGCAGAGGAGGAGCCCGCGGAACCAGAGGACCCTCAAGGACCCGCACCCCGCCGTGCACGGGCACCCCGCCGAGCACGGGTACCCCGCCAAGCACAACAAGAGGAAATAGCGGAGGTGCGGGTTCTACTGGACTACATAGACCAGATGCGTAACTCCCGGATACAAAATATCGAAGGCCGCACTCGAATTCTTGATGGACAAAATCAAATAATTGAAGGACAAAACCAAATAATAAACATACTCAATAGAATCGAACAAGGCCAAAACAGAATCTTTAATCTGCACCAAGAGATGTTCAATTTTTTCCGGGAGGCGCATGCTGGTCTACCTCCTGGTCCGCCTCCTGCTGCTGGGCCTCCTGCTGCTGGGCCTCTTGCTGCTGGGCCTCCTGCTGCTGGGCCATCTCCTCCTGCCGGCCCATCTACTCCTGCCGGCCCATCTACTCCTGTCGGCCCATCTACTCCTGCCGGGCCATCTACTCCTGCCGGGCCATCTACTCCTCTTCAGCCATCTCCTCTTCAGCCAGCTTCTCCTCCTCAGCCATCTTCTCCTCCTCAGCCATCTTCTCCTCCTCAGCCATCTTCTCCTCCTCACCTTGGTCGTCCCAGTACTCTTCCTTCCACTCTTCCCACAACATCTCCAAGGAGAACTCTTCAGAGTCGGCAGTTGCCCCTCCCAGAGCCTCAGCACCGTGGGAAGAGGGGAAGGAAGAGGAAGTAAGTATTTATTTTCATCTTTAATGTTTTTTTTATTTAATGTGTAATGGATAGGTATGTGATGATGTGGTTTTCATACACTTGTGGACCACACTCTGTATATAATCTACTTCTATGGGACCGGGTCCATGGAGGAAGATTGTTTGCAGAGTGTGGGTTATAAGTGTGTGAAAACCACATCATCACATACCTATCCTTGTTCATGATATTGATTGGTTTCTGTGATGTGATGTCCAAACTGTTTCCCGAATCGCAAACAAAATTACCATTACAATTATCCATGATGGCATATTACTGTTTGAATGCCAATAACACAGCTTAAAGGGACAGTCAGAAAATTATTGATTACAAAGAAAACACTGTATTACGCATTATCAAGTTGGAAACAACAAAACATGGAGAAATACGTGTGACTTATGTGCTTAACCTTGTATCTATGACTAGGAAAAATGACCACTTATTTGTTGTTCTGACATAACAACCTTTTAGATATCAATGATCAATACATGGTAAATAATATGCTGTATGAGCACAAGGTTTTACATATACAAATGCTATCCAAATGCCCTCTAGTGGTCAAATTGTATAATGATTACATGCACTCTTCAAGCTCGAAGAAATGAGCACACGAACCTCATAGGTTTAGCTAGCAAATTTAAATAAACAAAGACAAATGATTAATTGGTGAGAAACCTTTGATATCATTGATATTACAAAATTGACTTTTATAATAATGCAAAACATTATTTGTTTTCTAAACTGTCCCTTTAACAAAATTACATATGCTAACACATATTTGAAGCTTGTTGGTATATCTACATGTACTTGGTCAAAAATTAAATATTGAAATCAGATTTATATTGACGTGTTAAATAAAGTATATTTTCTTAAAGAGACATTATTGTGGTAATTTTTTTTTTAGAAAGACATTTGTTTGAACAATGAATATGGTTTAAAGTCCTTTTAGGAGTGGGGGGTGAAAATATGCTAACAATAATATATTTGAAGATTAAACAATGTGGAACTCATACATGATACAAAAATCAACATTTGCATTAAAGGGACAGTATACTATATTTTTAACAGAACTGTATGTAATAGACACTACTACAAACAACAAGATTAACATATACTGATATCAATATTACAAAGCTTCAAACACTTTCAAAGAAAATCGGGTTAGCTCTATTGAAAATATAGATGAACCCCCATTACAACCGTAAAACAAGACAATACCCCATCATTAACATATGAAAAGACCCTTTACACAAACAGGAGAAAGCTGGAGATGGTACTCACATGAAACTCAGAGGCTGGGCGAGGAGTCTGAAAATTAATTACATTTTCTTTGAACAGAAGCAAAATTAAACGTGTATTTGTTAAACAATGGACTATCTAACTAGAGACAAAATAAAAAGTTTTGATTTATAATGTGAGTGTCTAATGAACCTTTAATAAAATATACAACGAAATTACATTTAGAAGAAGTCGGCATCATATATTTAGCATATGATAAAGCTAAATGCATATTGATTACTTTATTCTAACACAATAGCGCATATTTATTAATTAGATATCTTTAACATTAAAAACAACAGTCATTTTTATGAAAAAGGAACATATTGTTGACAAACATATTAAACAACATGGACTATAGAGATTTGCACTTGCCTCGAAATATCATATGCATGAAAACATTTTGCTTTCGTTCGTTTATTCAACCAGACATCCAGCAAAAGAGAATGTGGTGGTCTTTATCAGCTACGGGTCAACAATGTAACATGATGCAAATAATACATATTCGCAAGGTTTTTAAAATTGGCTGCAGTCACAAACGTGTTTAACGTGCACAAACAAATATTGCGGGACTACGTAATCCAATCATACGTTTTTTTACCTTTGCATGTGACGTCTTAACATGGCGCTTCCTTGATCACGTAAGAACGCCATCCAATAAAAGGCACATTCTTGATCACGTAAGAACGCCCCAAAAAAAAGACGCATCCTTGATCTCGTCAAAACGCAATCCAATAAAAGGCACATTCTTGATCACGTAAGAACGTCAGTCAATACAAGGAATCATTGGACAGCCTGGCAGGTGACGTTTTAAGCAACATGGCGCATCCGAGATAGCTGAAAAACCGCAGCCAATACAAGGACTCAGTTGACAGCTTGGCATATCACTAAAAAACGTATTTATATTTTAGGAACTAGTATGTGTCTAGATTGCTATCTAGGAATGTCACCAAATCATGAATCATCTTTTCGGACTTGACTGTCCCTTGAACTATAGCTATGGTGTATATCTTTAACATTTAAAAGATACACATGAGAAATACATATGCCATTGATGTTTTAAGATATGTTTTGATTGTTTTGGAATAACAATAATGATACATGGATTGATTAAACGTGTCATTTATTCAAGTTTAAATATGGTCAGCCTACCTATAGCCATATATGGGAGTAGAATTATTTTGTTAACATATTTTTAAAAAAATATTCATCATCTAAAATATTTGCATTACACACAGAGATTTATTTGGTTACACTTTTACAATAAGATAGAATAGAAAATGAAATACATGTGCTGTCAACATTACAATAAGATTGTTTATTAATAAGATTATATGTCCTTGTTCATGTAAAAAGGACAAAAACGCTTTAGAAATGGAAATACATTCATTAACAATTGTGCTCACCATCCCTTAAATGGACATTATTTTGTTTTTAAAAAGAGGATACACATAGACAATACTATTTCAATAAAATGAACACTTTACAGGGATTATATCATTGTATCAATCCTCAGATCATTTGTTAAAGGTGCATCAATTCATGCTGAGTTTCTAAATACACACATGGATGTGAAAATTGAAATATACATATATACACAAATAACAATCTATATATACATATATAAAACAATTACTATGCTAATCATAATCATGCAATGATAAAGCTAAGATAAAAATATATAAAGACAAATAATAAGATTACATTGGAGATGTTAATCTTAAAGTCATTTACAATTGTCTTACATATATGATTTTTTATAAAAAAATATTTTTGGTAGGTCCCTTTAAGGATCAACAAGATAAACTAGAGCTTTCAAAAAATAACATGAAGAATGAGGACAAAGAATCGTGCAATTACATGTCTTTTATTAGTATGTAAGAAAACATCAACAACGTTTAGAAATAATCTTTTAAAAATAAGGAATATTTGAGCCATATGACAAGGTAACAGAGTGCATCACAGTCCATGAAGAGAGTTGCCAAGGGCCACCATAGCCCCATTGGAGACATATGACAAGGTAAAAGAGTGCATCACAGTCCATGAAGAGAGTTGCCAAGGGCCACCATAGCCCCATTGGAGACATATGACAAGGTAAAAGAGTGCATCACAGTCCATGAAGAGAGTTGCCAAGGGCCACCATAGCCCCATTGGAGACATATGACAAGGTAACACAGTGCATCACAGTCCATGAAGAGAGTTGCCAAGGGCCACCATAGCCCCATTGGAGACATATGACAAGGTAAAAGAGTGCATCACAGTCCATGAAGAGAGTTACCAAGGGCCACCATAGCCCCATTGGAGACATATGACAAGGTAAAAGAGTGCATCACAGTCCATGAAGAGAGTTGCCAAGGGCCACCATAGCCCCATTGGAGACATATGACAAGGTAACACAGTGCATCACAGTCCATGAAGAGAGTTGCCAAGGGCCACCATAGCCCCATTGGAGACATATGACAAGGTAAAAGAGTGCATCACAGTCCATGAAGAGAGTTGCCAAGGGCCACCATAGCCCAATTGGAGACATATGACAAGGTAAAAGAGTGCATCACAGTCCATGAAGAGAGTTGCCAAGGGCCACCATAGCCCCATTGGAGACATATGACAAGGTAACACAGTGCATCACAGTCAATGAAGAGAGTTGCCAAGGGCCACCATACCCCCATTGGAGACATATGACAAGGTAAAAGAGTGCATCAAAGTCCATGAAGAGAGTTACCAAGGGCCACCATAGCCCCATTGGAGACATATGACAAGGTAACACAGTGCATCACAGTCCATGAAGAGAGTTGCCAAGGGCCACCATAGCCCCATTGGAGACATATGACAAGGTAAAAGAGTGCATCACAGTCCATGAAGAGAGTTGCCAAGGGCCACCATAGCCCCATTGGAGACATATGACAAGGTAACACAGTGCATCACAGTCCATGAAGAGAGTTGCCAAGGGCCACCATAGCCCCATTGGAGACATATGACAAGGTAAAAGAGTGCATCACAGTCCATGAAGAGAGTTACCAAGGGCCACCATAGCCCCATTGGAGACATATGACAAGGTAAAAGAGTGCATCACAGTCCATGAAGAGAGTTGCCAAGGGCCACCATAGCCCCATTGGAGACATATGACAAGGTAACACAGTGCATCACAGTCCATGAAGAGAGTTGCCAAGGGCCACCATAGCCCCATTGGAGACATATGACAAGGTAACACAGTGCATCACAGTCCATGAAGAGAGTTGCCAAGGGCCACCATAGCCCCATTGGAGACATATGACAAGGTAAAAGAGTGCATCACAGTCCATGAAGAGAGTTACCAAGGGCCACCATAGCCCCATTGGAGACATATGACAAGGTAACACAGTGCATCACAGTCCATGAAGAGAGTTGCCAAGGGCCACCATAGCCCCATTGGAGACATATGACAAGGTAAAAGAGTGCAACAGGCACAACAATAAACTTTTAAAAAGGCCAAATGGCAACAATAAAAAAAAACATCAACATGTGGACGGAGGATTCTTATCTGCCACCTTGGAGCATCTCCAGATCCTCCACTTACTGGTCATCCTCTTCATCGGCCTGTGCATGTCCAGCTCCAGATTCAGGCCTTGAACTTAATCGCATAATTTCATGCAGAGTCAAGTCCTGAACCCGGAGCTGGGCCTGCATGGTGTCGTTCATCCCTCTCAGGACAGCTGCATTCCTCAACACTGCCTTCTCTACTCTTGCTATACCTTCTAGCATGAGTCATGCTGAGTCACAGCCTAAAATAAAGAATAAATTAAATATTAATGATAATTACACAACAGACGAAAAAAATAGAAAAGATACATTGTCATCATAAAGACAAATCATTCTTTACATCAATTAGTTTAAATTTATTCTTTACACATGAATTATGTTATTCAGACAGACCGAAATTATTAAAGGGACAGTTTACTCAAACATGTTGTCCCCTTTAATTGGTTTTAGATGATCCACTTATACAGCTTGAGTGTATAAAATCTTGTTAAAGGATTTACATTGTACTTACATTAGCAATTTAAATATTTTAATTATACTGTGGTAGGCACACCTATCCTTAAACATTTTGGCATTGAGGACAAGCTGTGTAAACATATAACAAAAAAGTATCCAAAGCATGTACCGATAGGAAAGAAAGAGTCCCTTGATATCCAACTTGTAGGTAAAAAACAGCAAGCCTTTATTTGAACTTTTCAGCAGGATAAAACATGGTCATATAAAAACTCTCAGCAGAGAGACAAGATGAAAATGTCTGACCGGTTTCGGCCCTGTGTGGCCGTAGTCATAGACAGTTTACTTACTCCAGGTTTGGTATCAGTTTATATTATTCCATTTAACATTACATGTCGCGAAGGTGACAGTCTCTCTCACAGCATACCATAGTATTTTGTTCTGAACTTTGCTTTGAGCAACATTGGTTGCTCTCCTTTTTGTAAGCTGTGTAAACATAGCAACCTGAAGAAATTACATTCCCACTGGGTTAGACAAGAGATAATGTATAAACATTTGTACATTAATTGTTGGATCCAAGTAGTGGTGATTGGTATATGTAGTGATATCCAATTAAAGGGACACTGAACCTAAATATTTAATTGACTGATTCAGATAGAGCATGACATTACAAATATTTAAAAATTACACATATTCTTTAAATGTTTGAATTCTATAGCTAGATTTTGAATGCAAGAATGTCAGTTTTTAGGGCAGGCCATATTTTTTTATCAACTTTGTTTGTCCCTGCTGGTTGATGGATACATTCATCCAACAATAAAGAAATGATGTCCACAATTATTTTATTTTTTAAAATAATTATAGGCATTTCTTTGTTTCAATAAAGATATCAAGAGAATGAAGAATAATTCATAAGAGTAGTAAATTATAAATTTGATTAACATTGCATGCTCTATTTGAATCACAATAGAAAATATTTTCCTTCAGTGTACCTTTAAGTATCTTATAATGTTGATTTTGAATGATACTTACAGCTGTGCCTGGGAAGGACAATCCGACACTCAGGACAATGAAGGTTGAGACAGGAGGGATGGGATTGGCTTGGGGAGGGATGGGATTGGCTTGGGGAGGGATGAGCTGATGCTCCGGGGTAGGCCGTACAGCTGGGGAGTGGGGAGCTGGGGTCTGGGCAGCTGTACGGGCCATAATATGGGGAGAGCGGCGAAGGGGGTTGTAGGAGCGTTTTTTGGGAGGGGCAGGAAATGATAAATGGGAAGGACCGGCAGGGGTCTGGGCATGGGCAGGAGTCTGGGCATGGGCAGTGGTCTGGGCATGGGCAGGGGTCTGGGTCTGGGCAGGGGTCTGGGCATGGGCAGGGGTCTGGGCATGGGCAGGGGTCTGTGACTGGTCAGGGGACTGGGCAGGGGCAGAAACCAGATGACCAGAAGTGGTGGATCCATCTGAAAATTTAATAAATATATATTAACATCTCATACATCATGAAATCAAATCAACGCATTTCAAATTGATTATGTTTTCAATATACTTAGAAGTGTGTTTGAATTTCTAAACAATTATGAAATGAGGATATGGTATGCATATAGGCACTCAGATGAATATCAATTACTGTCTGTACAATTATAACATTATTATTGTGTTTTGGCCTGGAATATGCATGTGACATAATGATGGCATGAATTATACTTTTTTAAAATAAAAAAAAATGTCATGCTGCCTGATATAGAAAGGGGGCAGTAGTGTATTTGAACAGACAAATAATATTCCTTTTTAAAGTGCAAAAGCTGTAGACTTTGAATGTCTTCAATGAAATGATTTCAAATAAAGCAACATGTTGGAAACATGATAGATATATTTCACATACCATTAGACTCCAAGGCAGCCTCTTCCTCCTCCGTCACATATGTTAAATCAATCTCTGTAAAACATAACATGTTGTGTACACGTTAAGAACAGATATTATAACATATGTTATTGTTGTTCAAAGATACACATCAATGTTGCATTAAAGATATACACACCCAAAGTTATGATTTACATCATTTTGATGGAGCATACAAATTACATTAGATTTGTTATTCTCAATGATTCATATTTTCGATGTATTGTTTGTATTAATTTAAAAATCATAAAAGCATAGTACATAGAACATTTAAGATTTCTCATGTGTGTATCACTTGATGACTGTTGTCAAAAATGAACATGGAAACAAACATATGTTATACATCTTCTGAATAACAAATGTGTAGACTAATAAAGTTTTAATTATTAATCTTTCAATATTAAAAGAAAATTAATATATAATCAGAAGAGAAAATTATATGTTTGTTTCAAATGTTATGCTTCATCAGAATCATGCTCATAATATTGATTACCAATACACCTTCAATGACATATAAATGAGTCAATGGACTTACCAGGAGACCGCAAAGGCAGCTCTATGTCACTGCTGGATTCCTGTGGGCTCACCACACCAACTCTCTCTATGAATGATATAGATATATATTAGGAAACACATTTGGGATATCACTAAATCACATCTGTATCGAATTTTAATATTAATCAACTTGAAAATGTGAAGAATAGAGCAGTCATTAAACCAGAAAATGCTTGATTGAATCAAGGGGATTCTGTTAAAAATGATGTATTGAACATATGTTTAATTTCAGACTATATTAGACATCAAACTCATCTCATACGACGCTATTGCATATCTAAATATACCCATTGATCAATGTTCTTAAAAGAATACACACAAACCACATTTTGAAGAGCAGCTGTTGACAAATCTAAACAAACACATGTGGCACATCAAGCCATTTGTGCAATGTACAGTAATCTTGTTTAGGACACAACACATATTTATCACAATACAAAACCAAATTGATTAGTACAAATATGTAATCATGGTGCTGTTAGAGTATGCTGATATCTATAAAGTAACTCCAACAGTGAATATGTGAATTATATATCAATATTGTTTAATCCAAAGAATGTAAAGATGAATGAATCTATTGTTTATTAAAGGGACACTGACATGATTAATTTAAATCATTGATTTCTCTGTTCAAACTGTTCAAAATGATTTAACATTGACTCCTATTATAATTTGAATGTTGCTACATTTTAATCTTAAAGGCAGATAAGCAATATTGTATTCAATAAATATTGTTTGTTGAAGGTATCCACCAATCATCAATAAAAACCCAGGTTGTTCAACCAAAATTGAGATGCAGATAAACGTACATTCTTGATTTTAAAATACATTTAGCAATAGAATATTTCACATATGATGATAGTATTATATTTAAATGTTTATTAATATTGCATACTCTATCTGAATGACAACATTAATAATTGTAGATCAGTATCCCTTTAATATAAAATTATATTGATTTGACAATGTTGGTGTTAATGAATTCTCTACTCCATATGTTGATGTAATGAATGGGATTGAGCATGCAATTCAAATCTAATATGTTATTTAAGGATATCCGAAGAATTATTTAATTTTCATCTATTAAAGGGACATTACATATAAATATTGAACAATGTGGATTTAGTATGTAATGTTCTGTCCATGTTTCTAAGACAAATGTCAATTAAAATGAGACATACCATACTGTGACAAGCCCTGCCTTAAGGATCCAGCAGCAACATCCATATCTGTAATATATTAAATGAGGATTGCATATCATTAATACAAATCATGCCATGTTTAAAATCTTTACATTATTAGCAAATCAATTTAAAACTATTAATCCTTTGGTAGTCCCATGAGTTAATTGTTTCCTCAATTCAATTCATGATAAATATATCCTGTACTCTTATTTTCAATCAGTTGTGTTGTTTACTGTAGCTTTAATTATTTTTTGGTGTTATTTCATTCTCATCAATTGATGTGCATATGTTATAATTTATTTTGATTCTTCTTTTTTTATTATGTATAATATTGAAAATAAGAATACTGTATTCTTCACATATATAATAATTCACATTTCATTTTGACCAACATGTATAAAGCAATGCCACTTACAGCAAAGCCATGTTAACGTGTATGCGCAATTCCATTTTCGCGATCATTGTGCAATGATTCAAAGCGGAATTACGCATCCGTCATTTGACCAACATGTATAAAGCAATGCCACTTACAGCAAAGCCATGTTAACGTGTATGCGCAATTCCATTTTCGCGATCATTGCGCAATGATTCAAAGCGGAATTACGCATCCGTCATTTGACCAACATGTATAAAGCAATGCCACTTACAGCAAAGCCATGTTAACGTGTATGCGCAATTCCATTTTCGCGATCATTGCGCAATGATTCAAAGCGGAATTACACATCCGTCATTTGACCAACATGTATAAAGCAATGCCACTTACAGCAAAGCCATGTTAACGTGTATGCGCAATTCCATTTACGCTCTGTGATGCATATTCTGTAGAGCGCAAGACACATCATTCCTATTTCATGTGTCACTAATCTAAAATCAGATATCTAAACATCATATGTAGTGTATGTTGTGAGATCTGTATAGGTTTAGTATCTGACTATATACACATTTATTGATTTAAAAAAATAAAATAAGATATTATATGAAGTTGGATAATTACCTGGTTCAGATTCTCCATCTCCTCCCAGGCCACCGGATGGAGAAGCATCTGCCCTGGCCCCCGCGTCAGGACTTTCAGATCCTGCAGCTGGGAGGGAAGAAGAGGAGGCCGAGGATGGCGAGGATCTGAATCTTTTGGGGACCCGGGGATTGAGGAGCTCGCATAAAGTCACCTCATAAGGGAGTAGGTACAGTTTCCGCGGGGCCTCTCTTTTGCCACCTCTTTTACGGGCTTGTACCCAGTCCCTTATGAGGTTGACTTTTTTGGTTAACCGCAACCTCATATCTCTGAATCTCCTCATGATCTGATCCTGGGTCCTCTGGACGTCACACACCAATCTAACCGCATTGGTGATAGACTCCCAGAGGGCCTTCTTAACAGGCGCATCTGTCAACCTCCTCTTGTTCCCAAACAGCTAGGGATAAAAGTCCTTGATGGCGTGGACCAGTGCAGCGCTCTCCTCCTTGGTGAACCTGGGAGCTGACATGCCTGCTCGGTTTGCTAATATAATATATAAATATATAAATATATATACTGCCTGCAGGCATTAGAGAACTGACAAAGATGGCAACGTGTAATGGACTTTTATATGGTGAAGTAAACATGAGATGCACCATGGGACAAGTTATCTGTACATCTGATTGGATAAAAGTTTAAAATATTGTTAGAATGTCTGTGAGACCATCCTGACTCAAGTTGTGTTTGTGTGATGAACTCTGATTGGCCGTTCCTTAATGTTTCATATCTTAGTAACTTCCTTACACATACCTCATGGTGGTGCTGTAACTTCATTTTTCATGTAGACTTATTTGTAACTCATGGGCCTGTCATGCGGATATGTGTGACGCAGATTTAATATCCGTGATCCGTTAAATATTAATGATTAAATTCTATTTAACATCTAATACTGTCACATTATTAATGTTGTAGACATTTCTCGGTTTAATAACGGTCTGTTTCTTTAATACAAATACACATTTAATATTGTATGTCTTTATTGTTCATAATATCCATTTATTGACTTATTGTGAAGTATTGATATTGCTCTATTAAATGTATTTCATAATGCACATTGATTGTGTGCTATTGCGTGACATTAGACTTTAATGTTTAAAGATGCTAATCTGGTGTTTCAAGATGCGTTTCCCACGCAATATTTCTGAATGTTCAAATTCAGGTTATAAGGTCAGTAACTTGGATAATCTGTTTATAAATGTTAAACTACAGGTTTGTTTGTTATTAGTAAATAAACCTCGAGCTTGTATTTGTCTGAAGTGCTCATATATGTTATTGTGCAATGGCGTCTTTATTTTTAAATAGACATTACAAACAAACAATTGTATCAAATGATCTGTAGAGATAGAAGATTGTTTAGACTTTAAAATGTAAATCAATTTATCTTAGTATTTAGATATCCTCAACAGAAGAAATTTAAATGCACATGGTTGAGACAATCACATAAGGCATCTATGTGCATCCACCAATCTTCATCTACTGAGCCTATCTCGATATGCTTTTCAAGCAAAGTATGTCAAGATAGGAAGAGAAGTAAATACACTCTTTAAATCTCTTAAAGGGACACTGTCCAAACAAATTTAGCGTTGGTGATTCAGATTGAGCATGAAATGTTAATCAACGTTATGATTTAATCCGATTCTCAAATGTTAACAATTATCTTGTTATCTTTCTTTGCAAATCAATAATGATATTTGAGATTACGGACAATTGTTTCAAAAAACCTGGGTTGTCCTTGATGATTGTTGGATAAATTAATCCACCACAAAAAAACAAGTTCAGTCCAGAGTACTGAAGCTAATAAATTATCTATTTAATGCCTTATTTTTAAAGTAATGATAGCAACATCACAAGGAGCATTCATAATATGAGACAATTTTTAAAGTGCTTAAAATAGAATACTCATTCAGAATGTATAAATCATTAATTTTTTAACTGTCTCCCTTTAAGTATATTTTTAGTTCATGTCCCTTTAAATAAACATTTCACAATAATGCTTGAAATATCAGAAACCTAGGCACCTTCCTTTTGATAAATTAGTATAACATATGAGTATATAAAATTTAGATTAACTTGTGGATTGTTTTACACACTGACTGAAATATATATTGTAAAGGAGGTATTTCGGAGTCTTCAGCTTAGAGGGACATTAAGCTATATGTTATGTATGCATTTTGGATAAGATTATAATATTTGAACAACTTAATATGTTTTGGTATTCAATCATTAGATTGTAATTATATATATTTTTGGATTAAATACATATCTACATAGGCTATTTTGATGCTGATTGTTGGTTGCACATAGATACCTTATGTAATTGACTAAGATATGTGCATTGATTTTTTTTTAAAAAGTATATTTAAAGACTGAATGTAATTCTATAGTACTTTCTAAATATGTTTAAATTCTTTTATGAATTATTTAAAAATCAATACACAATATACTTTGTGAATGTCCCTTTAAGGACCAAAACATTTGTAATGTTGATTTAACATTGTCAAAATAAACTAAAGGGGAATGAAAATTATATATAGATATGTGATGTCTAACCCAAGAGGTAAGATTTTAAAAACTACATAATATTATTAACTATAGTTAAATGACTCCACTAGAAAATAAAATCGATTAACCTGCCATCCAATAACTAGCTTGTGAAAAATATAAAGTTAAATGACCTACCATTTATAAATGTAAAAATTAAAATAATGTAGCAAATAATGTTTTGAGATACCTAAGGAAGATACAAGATCTTATAAAATTAATTTTACATTCAACAACACTGTCACTTTAATGTAATTGAACCACTTCCCCTTCTTAAAAGTGAAAAAAAAATAATTTTTGTGAAATTGACTACATATCCGAAATTATTTTAACATCTAAGAATTTCAAAAGAAAAGCATCGATGGATCTCACTCCCCAATGAATGTTAAAAAAGATAGTTTAATGTAATATTCTCGGAATCAGTGGATTTTCCACAATTAATGCATTATTTGATCTTATGCATGTGCTTGTCAAATAGACAACTACCAGTCATGGGAGTCAAATTGATTTTTATTGACAGATTATATGGATATTTATTATAATCTGTTCCAAAGAGTGTATTTAATACTAAAATGTTTATTATTACCATTTTAAAATTTAATAGTTTCTGAACCAAAAATAAAAAAATATTCCTGGAAGTCATCAGATGCCAATCTGAAATGTAAAATTTTTTTTTACAAAAGTTAATACACACGTAGTCAAAGATTCATAAAATACATTTACAATCATCTTGTGTCTATGCTCTAACTTTGTTCGACATTTTTTAAAGATATTTATTAATTATATTTAAAAAAAAAAAAAAAATATTGTGTAATAAAATAAGAAAAAAAAAAACCTGATTTTCGAATTATACATAAAAATGTATATCACATTTCAATAATATATATGTTGAACATAAATGTCATATTTCATGTCCATTCAAATACCTCTATATCAACTATAATATGTATTCCTTTTTATGATTGTGATCCCTAAATATCTAATGATGAAATATGTATGACTAATGTATGTAAGCTACCAATAATCAACATTCGTCCTGTGATTCTTAACTAGCATGCATTGGTACACCAACCTGGATAATGCATGGTCTTTGAAAGTCAATTCAGGGGTAAACAGTTGATCTGCAATAGGTGTCTTATTCATCATTTCAAAAATAGAGGACTGAAATCCCATCTAAAAATTAGAAATTCATCTAAGTGTCTGATTGTGATCCCTAAATATCTAATTAAGAACTAAATATGACTAATGTATGGAAGCTACTAATATTCAACATTCTTCCTGTGATTATTAACTAGCATGCATTGGTACACCAACCTGGATAATGCATGGTCTTTGAAAGTCAATTCAGGGGTAAAAAGTTGATCTTCAATAGGTGTCTTATTCATCATTTCAAAAATAGAGGACTGTGAAATACCATCTAAAAATTTTAAAATCATCTAAGTGTCTCCAATGTGAACATGTCTTTGTATGCTTTTCAAGGTCAGCAGATTTGAAAGATAATGCCAGACATGATCCCATTGGTATACTTCAATTTCAATCTTGGCTTTTTCCACTGTCAGTCTGGGCAATCTTCACTGTCAGGCTTCTAATTCTTTCAGTCTTTAGATTAAGTCAGCTCCCTAATGGCATAAAAGGTTTATTCAAAATTACTACAAGTGTGTGAATCATTTCTCTAGCCCTCTCTCACCCACCATTTCATAAGAAATTTCTGTCACTAGCTTACTGTGTAGCATCTTGTGTTATGTTCTATCAAGTGTGAAGATGAGTCATATTGAGCAGAACAAACCTCTAATGTGTGACATTGAACCATAGTCATGCTAGAGGATCCCTTTCTGAGTATTTTCATTTTAAGTAATGTGTAAACTAAATACTAGTTTATAAAATGTATGCCATATGATGTATTTGTGTACAATTCATGCCAGCAACAGTCCAGACATTTATACTTACCAGCTGATGTCCTCTTTAAAAACCAGGTGGCAAAGACTCGCTACAGGACCCAATGGCCAGAGCATCACCTATATTAATAAATGAAACACATTTTTAGCATTTGATGAACAATCCTAACATGTTTGCACAATTGTCTACTTGTCATTTCCCTACAGTTCACATCTATTGATAATACTCCAGTCTAACTTCTATTCTTTACCGTCTAAAGTTGCGGTTGATGATGTCTGCTCTGACATTGAGCCCCTCATCCCGGAATGGCCCCTCTAGAACAGGATCATCCTCCTCATCTCTGAGGAGGTTTCTGTCCGGCCGGACGGCCTGCAGCATCCCAGCCCGCTGTGCAATATTATGCAGGACGCTACAGGCTACAACGATCTTAGCCACCTTCTTTGGGTTGTACTGGAGGGCTCCTCCCGACCTGTCCAGGCACCTGAACCTCATCTTCAGGAGCCTGAACATCCGTTCAACCACCACCCTGGTTCTCTTATGAGCCCTATTGTAGCGCTCCTCAGACACATCAGTCGGGCTACGCAAGGGGGTAATGAGCCAAGGCCGGCTCATGTACCCAGAATCACCTATAAATTATGAACAGAACATAATTCAAACATAATCCTCAAAATAGTATTTGTAGTACAATAAAAAGTTTTGTACACGATAATCCATTAACAAATGTTTATTTTAACTTTAAAATATCTAGTTCAATATTATTCTCTATCTTCCCATTTCAGCTAAGACATGCTACATATGCGTATTTCTCCTAAATCAAGCCTTGTGTAAAATGCTAACTACATGGTTACATTACATTCTCGATCTGAGCATTTAAGGTAAGACATGCTACATATCTGCATTGAACTAAAAGACATTTGCGGAAAGAGACAATGACATGGTTAAATTGCATTAGCTAATATCTTCCCATTTCATCTAAGACATGCTACATATGCGTATTTCTCCTAAATCAAGCCTTGTGTAAAATGCTAACTACATGGTTACATTACATTCTCTATCTGAGCATTTAAGGTAAGACATGCTACATATCTGCATTGAACTAAAAGACATTTGCGGAAAGAGACAATGACATGGTTAAATTGCATTAGCTAATATCTTCACATTTCATCTAAGACATGCTACATATGCGTATTTCTCCTAAATCAAGCCTTGTGTAAAATGCTAACTACATGGTTACATTACATTCTCTATCTGAGCATTTAAGGTAAGACATGCTACATATCTGCATTGAACTAAAAGACATTTGCGGAAAGAGACAATGACATGGTTAAATTGCATTAGCTAATATCTTCCCATTTCATCTAAGACATGCTACATATGCGTATTTCTCCTAAATCAAGCCTTGTGTAAAATGCTAACTACATGGTTACATTACATTCTCTATCTGAGCATTTAAGGTAAGACATGCTACATATCTGCATTGAACTAAAAGACATTTGCGGAAAGAGACAATGACATGGTTAAATTGCATTAGCTAATATCTTCCCATTTCATCTAAGACATGCTACATATGCGTATTTCTCCTAAATCAAGCCTTGTGTAAAATGCTAACTACATGGTTACATTACATTCTCGATCTGAGCATTTAAGGTAAGACATGCTACATATCTGCATTGAACTAAAAGTAGACATTAGCGGGGGGAAAATATATGGTTAAATTGCATCCTATAGCTGAACATTACGCTAACATTTTAAAACTACAGTGGGAATTGTCAAAATAATTAACCATGTTGTGCACAAATACTCACCAACGAGATAACCAGGGGGCATTTGTCTTTCCTCAAACTGTCTCCACAGGGACGACAGAGAGAGGATGCGGGCATCATGACTAGCCCCTCCAAAATTCGCACACACATGCATAATCCTCACCTGTGCGCCACAAACATACTGCACGTTGAGGCTATGAAAATGTTTGCGATTTCTGAAGGGCAAGTCATCAATTGGAGCACGCAGCTCCCAAGACATTGGGCATTTGAGCAATATCAAAGAATTCCCGCTTCAGGCGCCTCCAATCACCATCATTCTGTGGGAATCCTATGTATTGCTTACTGATACGTACCATGGCGTCCAGAAAGTTATCAAACACCCCAGAGAATGTACCTTGAGCCAGGCCATGCATGTACAGTTCTCCGGATTGAAAACTCCCGGAGGCCAGGACGTATAGACAGCTTAGCATCCTACTCATGGCGGGAACAGCAGTCCTTATTCTTATATGTGGCTCCAAATAAGGTTTAAGAAGATCGTAAAGGCCAATGAGCTGTTCGCGATCGAGCCGATAATTATCAAAAACCTCAAAGTCGCTCATGTTTTCCAAGGTGGGTCTCACCCTGTTGACACGAGGACCTCGAACCAGATGACCCCTTCGTCTCAGTCTGAGCCGCCAAGGCTGCCTGATTCGACCAACAGCTAGTTCGCCAATAGCAGCACCAGCAGCGTCTACCATGTCATCGTCATCCATCTTTCAAAACAGCGTAACAAGGTATGCACTTGATCTGATGTGGATCACAAGTGATGCTTTGGCCATGTTGTTTGGGGGATTTATAGTACAATTAGTCCAATGGTAGTGAGTTTGTAATGATTGCTAATTGTATTCACTTGTTTGTATGTGAGCGGCGCAAATGCTTTCACAGTGGGCGTTTTTTTGTTGTTTGCTGAAATGTTGTTTTCCAACAATGAATCTCAATGTGAAAGTGTCAAATATCACACATACAGTGCATGTTTGTAATGTTTGTTCATATGCGTAATCAATATTTCTTAAACGCGATCTTATAGTAACAAACACACGTCCAGGCTAACATGAATGAAAGTGCATAGTTGTGTATAATGTGCATCGAATGTGATCGATCAATGTTGCTGCAATATTGTTTGTAAACGATAAATTAACATCTGCCATCTGTAGGATTGTATATATAAGTGATTGCCGAGCTGTCAATATTGTATGCGTCCCTTTAAAATCGCAATAATAATTCCGAACTTCCCGTCTGCCATCTGTAGTATTGTATATATAAGTGATTGGCGAGATGTCAATATTGTATGCGTCCCTTTCAAATGGCACTATTACTGAATAACTTCCGGCTGTCATCTGTAGTATTGTATATATAAGTGATTGCCGAGATGTCAATATTGTATGCGTCCCTTTCAAATCGCACTAATACTGAATAACTTCCGGCTGTCATCTGTAGTATTGTATATATAAGTGATTGCCGAGATGTCAATATTGTATGCGTCCCTTTCAAATCGCACTAATACTGAATAACTTCCGGCTGTCATCTGTAGTATTGTATATATAAGTGATTGCCGAGATGTGAATATTGTACGCGTCCCTTTAAAATCGCAATAATAATTCCGAACTTCCCGTCTGCCATCTGTAGTATTGTATATATAAGTGATTGCCGAGATGTCAATATTGTATGCGTCCCTTTCAAATCGCACTAATACTGAATAACTTCCGGCTGTCATCTGTAGTATTGTATATATAAGTGATTGCCGAGATGTCAATATTGTATGCGTCCCTTTCAAATCGCACTAATACTGAATAACTTCCAGCTGTCATCTGTAGTATTGTATATATAAGTGATTGCCGAGATGTCAATATTGTATGCGTCCCATTCAAATGGCACTAATACTGAATAACTTCCGGCTGTCATCTGTAGTATTATATATATAAGTGATTTGCGATCTGACAATATTTATTAATTGTCCCATTGAAATCGCCTTAATAATGCTGTTCCAAACTGTTGTTTACGTATATGTTGTATTGTAGTATTGAGTGTTAAAGTTCCGAAAGGGGCGGTACAGTCGTGAATCTGTGATGTGTATGGTTGAATCTTCTAATGACGTCATGATATTATTAACCTGCCTATGTAGTTCTGAAATCCTCATTGTGTTGTTGTATTGTGCTACATTGTTATTGTGTGCTGAATAAAATCTAAATGTGTGCTTTGTGGTTGCGTGATGGGTGATGCGTGTTATGTACATGTACGTATATATTGTGATTGTGTCCCACATATGCTGACTTCTATATAGCGGTCTGGCATTGTTGTTCCTTCCCATAAAGTGACATCTGTAATCTGGTGTAATGATGTTCTTGTTGTACGTAATTCCTAATGGTTTCTGGTGATGGAATCATGATGTTAAAAGTACAGTAAAATCCATTTGTTGTGTTTTGAGATTCTTCTAGAGAATGTAATGTGTTTTTCCCCCATCATTTGAATGCACATGTATGAGTGAATGTTAAAAGTAATGTATGTGCATCCATGAGTGATCATGTGTTAGATATGCTGTTGCTGCAAGCATATGAGTTGAATAACTGAAATGCAATAATAAAGGTAAATGAGAATTGTTTCCCATTGTGTAGTGTTTGTGAATCCTGAAAAGTTGACATTATTTTTGTGTCCGTTTAAATGTAATATTTTTAAAACAAAAATGTTGTTACTAGTGATGTTGATTTGTAGTTGATGTAATATAAAAGTCTGAAAGAATTTAATGGTGTTGTGAATATTCAAATAGTAAAATCCATAAATCCACCATAGGGAAATAGTCATTTCTTGATCTATTTATCATAGCTGGGTCTAACGCATGAAATCATGTCTTTTCTAGCGTTGGTATTTGGAGTTTTTCTGTCTACGCTATTTGCGTGCGTTAGGGAAATGAGGGTTTCGCGTGCACGAGCACGTCTTCCCAATAGAAGTCAATGGAGGCTCTAAAATTTGTTCTTGTTTTTTTTCTAAGACTGGTTTTCCTCGTAAAGTGAGTGACGTCATGAGCTTGTGTGAAAAAGTAACTAAATTGTGTTCTTTTTGTGATAAATAAATATTTTGTGTATGTCATGTGGTGTATATTGTTTGTATGCATCGATGAGTGTATGTTTGTGATAATGTTATTAGTTAGATGTAGGTATATGAGGGTCTTTTCCCGTGTGTCAATGTAAGTCAATGGGAAAATGGATTTGTGTTGTTTTTTTTCTAACACCCGAGATCTCGCAACTTTAATCCTTTGTATTTTGATGAAAAATTATTAAATATGAAAAATAAACATAGTGTAGTGTTTGTATGACTGTAAGTGTAGTTTGTGTAATATTTTTTATTTGATTCGTGGATCTTTTTTTTGTCGGTATATGTTTACTACTGGGTCTGAGGTGTCGGTAGAAATGTGAGCGTTAGGTTTTTTTTGAGTGTCGGTAACTGAACTCTAAATACCGGAGTCCGTAAGAAACCCGCGTTAGGAGCCTCTAACACTGGTTTTCACGGCTAACGCCGAACTCCAAATCTAGGCCTAAGATAGCTACAATATAATTAATCATTATATTGTCGCTATTTTAGGGTTTATATTTATTTTAAGGCAACTTTGTATTTATTTTAACTAAGTACAATAGTTATTAAATAGTTATTAACTATTTAATAACTACCTTATCTAAAATACTTACAAAATTACCTGTAAAATAAATCCTAACCTAAGTTACAATTAAACCCAACACTACACTATCATGAAAATAATTACATAAATTAACTATAATTACCTAAAATTAAATTCAATTAAATAAACTTAACTATAGTACAAAAAAACAAACACTAAATTACAGAAAAAAATACAAGACGTTTAAACTAATTACACCTAATCTAAGCCCCCTAATAAAATAATAAAGCCCCCCAAAATAAAAAAATGCCCTACCCTATTCTAAATTACAAAGTAACCAGCTCTTTTACCAGCCCTTAAAAGGGCTTTTTGCGGGGCATTGCCCCAAAGTAATCAGCACTTTTACCTGTAAAAAAAAATACCCCCTGAAGATCTCCCTACCTTGAGTAGTCTTCACTCAGCCGAGCCGAATTCTTCATCCAAGCGGGGCAAGAAGAGGTCCTCCATCCGGCCGAAGTCTTCATCCAAGCGCGGCAAGAAGAGGTCCTCCATCCGGTAGAAGTCTTCATCCAAGCGGGGCAGAAGAGGTCCTCCATCCGGTAGAAGTCTTCATCCAATCAGTGTCTTCAATATTCATCCAACCGCGGCTCCATCTTCCAGACCTCCGACGAGGAACATCCTGCTGGCCCAACGGACTAAAGACGAATAAAGGTTCCTTTAAGGGACGTCATCCAAGATGGCATCCCTTGAATTCCGATTGGCTGATAGGATTCTATAAGCCAATCGGAATTAAGGTAGGAAAAATCTGATTGGCTGATTCAATCAGCCAATCGGATTGACCTTGCATTCTATTGGCTGATCGGAACAGTAATCTGATCGATAATTTTTTAAGTATTTTAGCTATGTAGTTATTAAATAGTTAATAACTATTTAATAGCTATTGTACCTAGTTAAAATAAATACAAAGTTGCCTGTAAAATAAATATAAATCCTAAAATAGCTACAATATAATTATTAATTATATTGTAGCTATCTTAGGGTTTATTTTACAGGTAAGTATTTATTTGTAAATAGGAATGATTTAGTTAATAATAGTAAGTTTTATTTAGATTTATTAAAATAATATTAAAGTTAGGGGGGTGTTAGTGTTAGACTTAGGTTTAGGGGTTAATAAGTTTAATATATGTGGCGGCAGTATAGGGGGGCAGGATAGGGGTTAATAAGTTTAAGATAGGTGGCGGCGGTATGGGGGGCAGATTAGGGGTTAATAAATGTAATATAGGTGGTGGCAGTATAGGGGCAGCAGATTAGGGGTTAATATATTTATTATAGTTGCAGTGGGGTCCAGGAGCGGCAGTTTAGGGGTTAATAATTATAAATTAGGTGGCGGCGGTATAGGAGGGGCAGATTAGGGGTGTTTAGACTCGGGGTACATGTTAGGGTGTTAGGTGCAGACACTTCCCATAGGAATCAATGGGATATCGGGCAACAGTGAACATGAGCTCTCGCTGCTGTCAGACTCCCATTGATTCCTATGGGATCCGCCGCCTCCAGGGCAGCAGATTGAAAACCAGGTATGCTGGCCCGGAATAGTGGCGAGCGTACCTGGCTGTTCTTTGATAACTACCAAAAGTAGTCAGATTGTGCCGAACTTGCGTTCGGAACATCTGTCGTGACGTAACCATCGATCTATGTCGGACTGAGTCCGGCGGATCGTAGGTTACATCACTAAATTCTACTTTTGCCGGGCTGTAGGGCTTGATAACTACGGCAAATCAGCCTCGCCACAAATACGCTGCGGAATTCCAGCGTATTTGCGGTTGACGGCTTGATAACTAGAGGCCCATGGGTCTACAAAAAAGTCATAACAAGATATTTGTAATACAGAGGGGAAAAAATGAAAAGAAAACAGAGAAAACCTAAATTTTTCAATTTTAAGAAAATAAATCTAAGATACTTTCTTTCCACTAAAACAAAACAAGGTATTTTACCAGCCCTTTTACCAGCCCTTAAAAGGGCTTTTTGCGGGGCATTGCCCCAAAGTAATCAGCACTTTTACCTGTAAAAAAAAATACCCCCTGAAGATCTCCCTACCTTGAGTAGTCTTCACTCAGCCGAGCCGAATTCTTCATCCAAGCGGGGCAAGAAGAGGTCCTCCATCCGGCCGAAGTCTTCATCCAAGCGCGGCAAGAAGAGGTCCTCCATCCGGTAGAAGTCTTCATCCAAGCGGGGCAGAAGAGGTCCTCCATCCGGTAGAAGTCTTCATCCAATCAGTGTCTTCAATATTCATCCAACCGCGGCTCCATCTTCCAGACCTCCGACGAGGAACATCCTGCTGGCCCAACGGACTAAAGATGAATAAAGGTTCCTTTAAGGGACGTCATCCAAGATGGCATCCCTTGAATTCCGATTGGCTGATAGGATTCTATAAGCCAATCGGAATTAAGGTAGGAAAAATCTGATTGGCTGATTCAATCAGCCAATCGGATTGACCTTGCATTCTATTGGCTGATCGGAACAGTAATCTGATCGATAATTTTTTAAGTATTTTAGCTATGTAGTTATTAAATAGTTAATAACTATTTAATAGCTATTGTACCTAGTTAAAATAAATACAAAGTTGCCTGTAAAATAAATATAAATCCTAAAATAGCTACAATATAATTATTAATTATATTGTAGCTATCTTAGGGTTTATTTTACAGGTAAGTATTTATTTGTAAATAGGAATGATTTAGTTAATAATAGTAAGTTTTATTTAGATTTATTAAAATAATATTAAAGTTAGGGGGGTGTTAGTGTTAGACTTAGGTTTAGGGGTTAATAAGTTTAATATATGTGGCGGCAGTATAGGGGGGCAGGATAGGGGTTAATAAGTTTAAGATAGGTGGCGGCGGTATGGGGGGCAGATTAGGGGTTAATAAATGTAATATAGGTGGTGGCGGTATAGGGGCAGCAGATTAGGGGTTAATATATTTATTATAGTTGCAGTGGGGTCCAGGAGCGGCAGTTTAGGGGTTAATAATTATAAATTAGGTGGCGGCGGTATAGGAGGGGCAGATTAGGGGTGTTTAGACTCGGGGTACATGTTAGGGTGTTAGGTGCAGACACTTCCCATAGGAATCAATGGGATATCGGGCAACAGTGAACATGAGCTCTCGCTGCTGTCAGACTCCCATTGATTCCTATGGGATCCGCCGCCTCCAGGGCGGCAGATTGAAAACCAGGTATGCTGGCCCGGAATAGTGGCGAGCGTACCTGGCTGTTCTTTGATAACTACCAAAAGTAGTCAGATTGTGCCGAACTTGCGTTCGGAACATCTGTTGTGACGTACCCATCGATTTATGTCGGACTGAGTCCGGCGGATCGTAGGTTACATCACTAAATTCTACTTTTGCCGGGCTGTAGGGCTTGATAACTACGGCAAATCAGCCTCGCCACAAATACGCTGCGGAATTCCAGCATATTTGCGGTTGACGGCTTGATAACTAGAGGCCCATGGGTCTACAAAAAAGTCATAACAAGATATTTGTAATACAGAGGGGAAAAAAAGAAAAGAAAACAGAGAAAACCTAAATTTTTCAATTTTAAGAAAATAAATCTAAGATACTTTCTTTCCACTAAAACAAAACAAGGTATTTTAGCTTCATTACCTTATTTGTAACAGTTTAAAAATATACAAATCATTTATAGTTGATAACACAAAATAAATCGCCCCTATATATGGGCTATTTAAACAATTTACTAAATTTATAAGCAACGTGACCTTATTCAAGAAAAATCATCATAAGAGATCGTATAGGATCGGGCGGATTGCAGACCGCAGCCTCAGAGGCAGCGGACCAGTTATGGAGCAGCGGTCTTTAGTCTGCTGCTTCATAACTGCTGTTTCCGGGGAGCCTGAAGGCTTGCGTGGAAACAAGGGCATCAAGTTCCATTTGGAGCTTGATAATTTAGCCCCCAAGTATTTTTAAACTGCCTTTTTCCTCAATGGCAACACAGGGTGGAGGAAATTTGGTATCTAAAAAGCCAACCGACACCATATTATATTTAATTATGTTCAAATGACAGTTTTAGACTCTGGCATAGTTTACATAGTGCTCAAATACACATTTGTTTTCAAGATTATTCAAAAACAGTAACATCAATATAAACACAATATACTATACACAAGCGGCTGGACCCATCACCTCAACATGCGCTATAGTTTGATCTTCTTTAGTGTATCATAAAAAGGCCTCTAGTTATGAAGCCCCGTACGTACCTGCCTTCGCCGGCCCCAATACGCTCGCCTAAGCTTGCCTCACATCACCGCCGCGGACCTGAATACGCTCGCCAAAGTTATCAATAAATCTGTCAAAAAGCTGTGCACCAAGTACGGGGCGATGAGCAGCGGACTGTGATAGTTATCAATCATCAATCTCGCTGCTCTTCGGCTTTTTTACAGCTTTATTGATACCCCTGTCACTAAGCACTCACACTATACTATACTGTTCTACCCCCTATACCTGCGCCCCCGGAGGCCCCGCAACTAAATAAAGTTATTAACCCCTAAACCGCCGCTCCTAGACCCTGCCGCAACTATAATAAATATGTTAACCCCTAAACCGCCGCTCCTAGACCCCGCCGCAACTATAATAAATATGTTAACCCCTAAACCGCCGCCCCCGGACCCCACCGCCACCTACATAATACCAATTAACCCCTATCCTGCCCCCCCTATACCGCCGCCACCTATAATAAATTTATTAACCCCTCTCCTGCCCCCCCTAAACCGCCGCCACCTATAATAAATTTATTAACCCCTATCCTGCCCCCCTACACTGCAGCCACCTATAATAAATTTATTAACCCCTATCCTGCCCCCCTACTCCGCCGCCACCTATAATTAATTTATTAACCTCTATCCTGCCCCCCCTACACCGCCGCCACTATAATAAAATTATTAACCCCTAAACCTAAGTCTAACACTAACCCTAACACCCCCCTAAACTTAAATATTAATTAAATAAATCTAAATAATATTACTCTTATTAACTAAATTAATCCTATTTAAAACTAAATACTTACCTATAAAATAAACCCTAATATAGCTACAATATAACTAATAATGACATTGTAACTATTTTAGGATTTATTTTTATTTTACAGGCAACTTTGTATATATTTTAACTAGGTACAATAGCTAGGTACATCCGGATAGGATGAAGACTTCTGCCGGTCTGGATGTCCTCTTCTGCCCCATCGGATGAAGACTTCGGCCCGGCTGGGTGAAGACGACTCAAGGTAGGGAGATCTTCAGGGGGGTAGTGTTAGGTTTATTTAAGGGGGGTTTGGGTGGGTTAGAGTAGGGGTTTGTGGGTGGTGGGTTTTAATGTTGGGGGGTTGTATTTTTTTTTACAGGCAAAAGAGCTGATTACTTTGGGGCATGCCCCACAAAAAGCCATTTTAAGGGCTGGTAAAAGAGCTGATTACCTTGTAATGTAGAATAGGGTAGGGACTTTTAATATTTTTTTTTTATTTTATTTTATTAGGGGGCTTAGATTAGGTGTAATTAGTTTAAAATTCTTGTAATATTTTTTTATTTTCTGTAATTTAGTGTTTTTTGTTTTTTGTAATTTAGTTTAGTTTATTTAATTGTAGGTAATTGTAGGTATTGGTAGCTAATTTATTTAATTAATTTAATGATAGTGTAGTGTTTAATTGTAACTTAGGTTAGGATTTATTTTACAGGTAATTTTGTATTTCTTTTAGCTAGGTAGTTATTAAATAGTTAATAACTATTTAATAGCTATTGTACCTAGTTAAAATAAATACAAAGTTGCCTGTAAAATACATATAAATCCTAAAATAGTTATAATGTAATTATTAATTATATTGTATCTATATTAGGGATTATTTTATAGGTAAGTATTTAGTTTTAAATAGGATTAATTTATTTAATAAGAGTACATTTATTTAGATTTATTTAATTAATATTTAAGTTAGGGGGGTGTTAGGGTTAGTGTTAGACTTAGGTTTAGGGGTTAATAATTTTATTATAGTGGCGGCGGTGTAGGGGGGGCAGGATAGGGGTTAATAAATTTATTATAGGTGGCAGCGGTATAGGGGGCAGGATAGGGGTAATAGGTATTATGTAGGTGGCGGCGGGGTCCAGGAGCGGCGGTTTAGGGGTTCACATATTTATTATAGTTGCGGTGGGCTCTGGGAGTGGCGGATTAGGGGTTAACATATTTATTATAGTTGCGGTGGGTTCCGGGAGCGGCGGTTTAGGGGCTAACATGTTTATTATAGTTGCGGCGGGTTCCGGGAGTGGCGGTTTAGGGGTAATACATTTATTTAGTTGCGTCAGTGTAGGGGGGACAGATTAGGGGTGTCTAGACTCAGGGTACATGTTAGGGTGTTAGTTGCAGACGTTCCCATAGGAATCAACGGGATATCGGGCAGCAGCGAACATGAGCTTTCGCTATGGTCAGACTCGGGGTACATGTTAGGGTGTTAGGTGCAGACACTTCCCATAGGAATCAATGGGATATCGGGCAACAGTGAACATGAGCTCTCGCTGCTGTCAGACTCCCATTGATTCCTATGGGATCTGCCGCCTCCAGGGCGGCGGATTGAAATCCAGGTACGCTGGCCCGGAACAGTGGCGAGCGTACCTGGTAGTATTTTGATAACTACCAAAAGTAGTCAGATTGTGCCAAACTTGCGTTCGGAACATCTAGAGTGACGTAAGCATCGATCTGTGTCGGACTGAGTCCGGCGGATCGTATGTTACGTCACTATATTCTACTTTTGCCGGGCAGCAGGGGTTGATAACTAAGGTGAATCAGCCTCGCCACAAATACGCTGCGGAATTCCAGCGTATTTGCCGTTGACGGCTTGATAACTAGAGGCCAAAGAGTCAACTGAAAAATTATACAAGAATGGATTTAAATGACACCCCTGACTCACCACTGTCTCACATATTGTCTTCCTACACTTTTCAAGTTTCGTATCTTATTACTGTCTGCAGCAGAACCATTATCTTTCTGTAACAATATTATATTCTGTAATTAAATGAATGTATAGTCATTAATTCTGTAATGTATTTGCTATTTACTCACTTTACCAGTAAATGCCAGCAGCTCAAAAAATTATATTGCATTTTTCTTTTCTTTCTCCATGACAAATATTAATGTTCATAATTATTTTCCTTGTTTTCATAGGTTCATAGGTGCTTCTTCTCCCCTAACTTCCTGCAATTCCTCCTGGGCAGCAGCCATACTTAGTCATACTTAATGGGAGCTCAGCAAAACATTCCACTCCACAGAAATGCATGGAATACCCTGTTCTCAAAGTAAGAACTGCCTTTATAGAATTCAACTAAGGGCTTCTTAGAGAATCTCACAAGCCCTTAGTTTAAAAAATGGCAACAGGTTTATAAACCTGCCTATTATTTTCTCATGTTTTATGACAACAAATACAGCTAGCTTTACCAGTAGTTTTATAAATACCCAAGTTTTAATCCATGTAAATTAAAGGGACAGTCTACTCCAGAATTGTTATTGTTTAAAAATATAGATAATCCCTTTATAACCCATTCCCCGGTCTTCTATAGCCAACACGGTTATATTAATATACTTTTTACCTCTGTGATTACCTTGTATCTAAGCCTCATCACGCTTCCCCCTTATTTTAGTTATTTTGATAGACTTGCAATTTAGCCAATCAGTGCCCTCTCATAAGTAACTCCAAGGGAGAGAGCAGAATGTTATCTATATGGCACACATGAACGAATACCCTCTAGCTGTTAAAACTGTTAAAATGCATTCAGATAGGGGGGTAAGAATATAAGTAGACATGGTCACTATTAGATCGTAAATATTTTGCAAATTAAACAATGCACACCAAGCTAAGCAGCTGTAGGTCAATACCTTAACCACCCACTATATCAACTAAGGAATCTGTTTCATAAGTACACAAGTCTGCCCATATTGAACTAATGCAAGGGTATTTTCCTTTGAACATAACAAAAACCATCTATCTAGCACATTTTGTAGGAATCTTAAAGAAGCTCTAAGCAATGGGAGAATAAGCCCTCTCTCTAATAGCTTATATGGATCCTGGCAAAATAAAATGTAATATATGGTTTATCTCAAGTAAAACAGTTAAGGCAAAGAGTAAATACTTATCAAGTTGAAAACATATATTATAAAAAAACAAATGTCTGTCGGACCTGATCCAACAGTGCGGATCAGGTCTGACAGACATCGCTGAATGCGGAGAGCAATACGCTCTCCATATTCAGCATTGCACCAGCAGCTCACAAGAGCTGCTGGTGCAACGCCGCCCCCTGCAAACTCACGGCCAATCGGCCGCCAGCAGGGGGGTGTCAATCAACCCGATCATACTCGTACTCGATCGGGTTGAATTGTGGCAATGTCTGTCCGCCTCATCAGAGCAGGCAGACAGGGTTATGGAGCAGCATACTCGCCAGAAACACGGGCCCTCAAGCTCCATTCGAAGCTTGATAAAGGGCCTCATAATCTGGTCTACAATAAGGGTTAGAAATGAAATAATTTCACAAATATAAGAAACAAAGTTTAAAGGGTGTTCTAAAAGTCAATCAAGTGTAAAAACCTCCATGTATAATAAGGGTTGGTCACATATGGAAACAGATGAAGTCCCCATACCTCAGGCTCCATGACCATAATTAGGATTCACAAAATCCATGTACAGGAGTGAGTTGTAATATTGCTGAAAATTGAGTACTAAGAGTAGCGGCACAACAATGAACAATGTAAGCAGCTGTGAAGCACTTCAGTCAGAATCTGGTCAAAGACCGCTTGATAAGCGTTCAGAAGGGTTCCTATGATGGTTAAAATAACAGAGATGTTCTCCATAGTGCCAGTAAGAATGAGCTGGAGGCATTCAGTATTCAGTAAGTGTACAGCGCGCTTATGGCACTGCAATACAGCAAGGACCGCGTGCACCCTGACCAGAGATATGACCAATTGATATCTGGGTGGCGGATCCCTTATACCAACACGCAGGTTTCAGTGATTTTATTTATACATACAAAATTTTAACTTGTACCTATATGCGTATAGATTATACTCTTTTATATTAATTTTTAATGGTTGAATAATAAAAGTTATAATTACAACCTCTCAGTAGTACACTGCTTCTCCTTCAACAAAGGATACCGAGATAAAAATTGTAAATTGCAAAGTTGTTTAAAATTGTATGATCTATCTGAATCATGAAAGAGAAATGTTGGGTTTTTGGTCCCTTTAAAATAATGATAAACTCTTCCCATTTTGAAAACAGATCCGCAATGTTAGTGACATTTTAGATGGAATTTAATTCATCAGTAATGAGGATGCGCTAAAACGTACTTATTAATATAAGTCCGCCGCCAACTTCTAAAGTCATGTTTTCTGTGAGCCAACGGTCTGAACTGTTCTCCAATCAGTGCTATAGCTACAACAAAAGTGCTTAAAGGCGAGAGCGCTGATTGGAGAACAATTCAAACCTTTAGCTCACAAAAAATATGAATTTTGAAATGGGGGGCAACTTCATTACAGCTGAGGAATTAAACTCCATCTAAAATATCACTAACATTCTGGATCTGTTTCCATAAAGAGGAGCGTTTACCATCACTATAATGTGGCTTTTTAATTTGCTATGTAACTTTTAAACTGTATTTTAAAAAAAAAAAAAGTCAACCTCTCACTCTGTATTGTGTGCGTTCACCCAAAGCGCATGATACAGGTTTGAAAAAGCTAGCAACATGACCACATTTGACTGAGGGTGTAAGAATGCATTATCTCCAAAATGGCAGCACCCATTATAAAAATGCAGAGCTTCCCCAATTGTAAAGGGTTAAATTAAGGAAACAGCTTTAAATAGAGCTTCCGGGAACAGGAGGAAAAAAAACATGATGAGTAGTAATCATTCTGTGGAAGCTGTGTGCAGCATTTTTATGTCCTTTTAAAGGGGGCATTGCAGACAAAACTGTATTGCACATCAGCGTATTTCAATTTTGAATTACAGTATTTTTGCAATACACAAGTATGACTGTTTCAATGAAAGCTTTTATTGTTCAGTGGCCTGGCTTATACCTAGTTTCAGAGGCCTAGCCAACATTATGCTATATCTTTTTCAACATATTTTGTTTAAGAACTGGCTTTTAGAGCGACAGATGACTGTTATAGCACTCGCATTTGTTCTGAAACTTGTAAAGATTTACTGTTGCAATACTGACACTTTTCTGGCACAGACCTAAATGATGCATTGAAACACAAAACAGTTTGTAAGGTCCGTTTCAAAATGGTTTCAATAAAAATATCACATATAGGCAAATGCAGTAGTTATTAACCTTTTGACTGCCAAAGAATGCTACACATAATGCAATTTACTGGCACTTTTTTCAGCCAGCAGTGTAATCTTAACCATGGATTCTACCCAACCAGTATTTTAACTGTATGGTCGGTTAAAGCTGAATATAAAATATGTTATGGTGAAATTTTATTCAAGTGTGTTTGAACCTAATTTTAAATAAATTATATTAACAAATTAAAATTTTTTGCTACCCCCTGGACCCCCCAACGCCCAACAATTTTAGCTCATGTGTGCCTCATATATGCCAGAGGCCATAGACACATGGATGAGTCAATCAAACTCCCTAGACAACAAGGTATCATTGATTTGTAATAAGATTGATAATAAAAAAAAAACTGAGAGTATTTATGCCATAGAACACCCCCTCAGCATTTGCTGCCCACATAAATTCAATCACCCTAGTCATGGGCATATTCATCCTAGGCCCAAATACATCCCTGTCCTAACCTTAGCCTCTTATCTTTATGTTCAATTTGTATTGCCTCTGTTTCTGCATGATACAACAAACTTAATAGATATATTTTTAATTAAACATTTGGAACAAAAAGTTTTTACATACCAAAAAATATTTATTTAAAGATGTAGACAAAAAAAAATGCAGTTCTAGCTTAAAGGAACAGTCTAGTCAAAATTAAACTTTCGTGATTCAGATACTGCATGCAATTTTAAACAGCTTTACAATGTACTTTTATCATATTGTTAGCTTTGTTCTCTTGGTGTTCTTTGTTGAAAGCTAAACCTAGGATGGCTCATATGCTAATTTATAAGCCCTTGAAGGCCACCTCTAGACAGTGCTAGTTCGTGTGTGCCATATAAGATTGTGGTCACTCCTGTGGATTTATTTATGAGTCAGTACTGATTGTCTAAAATGCAAGCACTGAGATAACGGTGCAGTCTGCAGAGGCTTAGCTACAAGGTAATCACAGAGGTAAAACGCGTATTAATATAACTGTGTTGGTTATGCAAAACTTTTAGAAAAAAAAAGTAAAGCATGAGATTTGCAGAACACCTTGCATGCAAGAAATAAGTCAGTAAATGTCAACTGTCTAAAATAATACCACAGACAATAGTATCTGAGCTTTAATTTCCTGTCTAGCTGCCCTTTCTGCGGAAAAAATCTGTAAGAATCTTTTCACATATGGTATATCTTTAGCTCTTAAAGTACTGTAAAGAACTTTTTTTCAATTTGTGGTATTTTCATTTTCTTATGATTTTGACACCGTGAACTGAGAGACAGTTCTACCAGCAACAGAAAACATTTTCCACATAGAAATATAAATGATGATACAATGGGGCATATGTATCAAGCTCCGTAAGGATCTTGATGCCCCGTATTTCTCGCGAGCCTGCAGGCTCGCCAGAAACAGCAGTTATGAAGCAGCGGTCACAAAGACCGCTGCTACATAAACTGTTCCCCTGCTCTGAGCAGGCGGACAGACATCGCCGGAAATCAACCCGATCGAGTACGATTGGCCGCGAGTCTGCAGGGGGCGGCGTTGCACCAGCAGTTCACAAGAGCAATGCTGAATATGGCGAGCGTATTGCTCGCCGTATACAACGAGGTCTGGCGGACCTGATCCGCACTGTCGGATCAGGTCCGCCAGACCTTAATAAATAGGGCACTCTTGAGCACAATACAAAATACCAGTGTGAAATGCATGAGGCCTGGAGTAAAACATCATTGCTTGATAAAATACATGCACATAAAAAATGCTATGGAAGTAAAAAGTTTTACTTTATATTTAGAAGTATTACTCATGAAGCAAGGGTTTATTAATTAACAAACAAAAAAGGTTTGGGGCAAAATAAAAAGAAAATAGTATATGACAAGGGCAGGGGTGGGTAGGGGGTCAGTGGTATATGTGTATATATAGGTATGCAGGCTTAAAGGGACAGTATACACCAATTTTCATTTAACTGCATGTAATAGACACTACTTTAAAGAAAAATATGCGAGATGCTGATCTAAAAATTCAATATAAAAACTTACTAAAATGTCCCAGTTTAGCACTGTTGAATAGGTTAGGCTGGAACACCCACAGAAAGTGGTACTTTAGCAAATAAAAAGCAGACACTCCCCCCTTCCCCGCATATAAAAAGACTCTTTACACAAACAGGAGCAAGCTGGAGTAGGTATTTATCAGTATTCTCCTAAAACGTTGGGGCTTGGTTAGGACTCTGAAAATCAGTGCAATGTTATTTAAAAATAAACAAAACTATACATTTAAAAAAAAAAAAAAAAAATCTAGTGTATAATGTCCCTTTAATAGATGAAGAACTCCACTACTTGAGGGTATTGTATTCTCTCCATCCGCTTGAGCGATATTTGACATGAATTTTACTGTGCCTCCCATAGAAGTCTATTATGTGAGTGAATGTTTAAAAAATAACTTTGGGCTTGTCATATGAGCTAAAAAATAGAGGCGATATTGAATGCACTTGAGCAATGCTAACACACAATAGCTAATATTTTTGCTCTCAACTTGTAATGTGGCACTTTGTAGGGGGTTTTACCTTGATAATACAATATTCTGAAATCTTAGAAAACCTAAGAACAATATTTAAAACCCCCAATATATATGTTTCATAAACTTTACCATTTAAAGAATGTTTGTTTCACTGTCAATCGTCTCCCATTACAGGAGTACTGTGTAAGTACTGGGCATGCTCAATTGTCTATGAGTTTAAAGGGACATTAAACCCAAATTTTTTCTTTCATGATTAAGATGGAGAATACCATTTTAAACAATGTTCTAATTTACTTCTATTATCAAATTTGCTTCATGCTCTTGATATTCTTTCCTGAAAAGCATATCTAGATAGGCCCAGTAGCTTCTAATTGGTGGCTGCACATAGATACCTCATGTGATTGGCTCACCCATGTGTATTGCTATTTCTTTAACAAAAGATATCTAAAGAATGAAGCAAAGTAGATAATAGAAGTAAATTGGAATGTTGTTTAAAATTGTATTTTCTATCTGAATCATGAAATATTTTTTTGGGGTTTAATGTCCCTTTAAGGGGTAAGAGAAGACATATGCAAGAAAATATGAAAAGTCACATTTTTAAAATATTTTTCATTGCTAAAATATTTTTCATTGCTAATCTTTTTTGCTTTTCTACCTTATACTCCTATCACACTAATTTCTCTATTCTTTTTTTTTAATAATTTTTATTGAGGTTTAGTATATCGTACAGTATACAAGCGATAATACATTTGGCATACAAATGCAAAAATAAAGGTAAGAACATAACAGTTGCATTAACAAAAAAGTTCAATTATATCTGTTACATCACAAATAACGTTAAAAAAAAGGCAGATTGGCATGTTCGTTATACACACAAATAGCAAAACTCGTACAATTGAAATACCATTGTACTGTACAGTGCACTGAATTGCTCATGGTAATTCACATGAAAAATACTAAACCTTTTTTCCATAAATTTCAATACAAGAGTATCTATAACAAGATAAAATAATAAAATGAAAATCTAAATAATCTAAAGGTTTGATAATCTAAAAAACAAAAAGGAAAGATATCCTACAGTTATTACAACTAGAGAGAAGTCAAAATATAGTATTATTATTAATTTAGCAGCAAAATTGTTCTGCATCTGTATATTTAGAATAGGAAAGCCCGCCCTGGAGAAATGCCTATTTTGTAAGGGCATTTGACCCCAGAGCAGGGCGAGTTGGGAACCAATGAGAGGTTGGTGGCGGGTGGGTCCTCAGGGGAGTCCTTAAGGACGGTGAGCAGGAAGTGCCCTCATTCTTCTATCCGGACCTGACGGTGAAAGAAGCTCTGTTTCTTTCACCTCGTCAAGCCAGGAGAGAACGTGAGGGGGCTCCCCGCTCACATGTCGGCGGTACAGGACTTGATCACGGCTGCTGCAGCTGCTGCCAGGGAGAGAGGCCCTCAGTGGCTGCTGGAGCAGCTGCAGGCAGCCGGTGTCTTACCTGGGAGCGGAGCGGTTCCGGCGAGGTCCCCTGGGACGGAGGCACCAGCGAGGGCTAGGCCGGTGCGGCGGTCGCAGCCACCAGAGCGCCTCAGCCCCACAGTACCACCAAGAAGAGGAAGATCAGCGGTGCGTACAGGAGGCGGCGGCGGAAGGACCAGAGGACGGCCGGCTGGGAGAAGGTGCGGCCCACAACGCGGATCGCGGCAGGAGATAGTGGTGACGGAGGTCCACTTGGGAGGCGAGCCCAGGAGTCCGGCAATTGGCCTTATAGAAGATGTGCAGGTCGCCGCACAGGAGGTGCTTACAGGTGAGCCGCTGGGCTATCGAAGAGAGCGGGGCTGCGTGGCGGCAGGCTGGAAGGAAGGCCGCGCGCAGCAAGGGGTGGAGAGCAGCATTTAGGCGGGAACAGGGATGCCGGGGTTTGACGGCATGGGGGGTAGGACCTGGATAGAAGGGCCAGTGTCTTTCCGCTGGGTACTGACAGGGGGGGGCCAATATGAGGCCGCGGGGCAGATGAGGTCTTGGGGGGGGGGGGGACCCACAGGGGGATAGCTCGGGCCGGCGGCACATATGAGGCCAGCCCGGGAAGGTTAATGCAGCGCTGGAGGCACGGGTGGCCGAGCTTGGAGGTTAGGATGGGTTTTTATAGCGCGGTACCGTCGCAAATGAGACCTGACAGGGAGAGCGGTATGACAAGGCCTGATTGCCATTTAAATATTCCCCCATACACACGCCCCCCCCCTGCACGATGTTCCCTAAGGCTTTATATATCTGATGATTTATAGGCAGGCCGGAGCGCATTAATCAGCATTAGTAGTTGCCTGAGAGGCATTTCCACCTGGGGTTGGCTCTTAGGGGCGGCAGGTTTCAAGCGGGGCATTAGCTGCAAGGGGCTAGGGAAAGGGGGAGTAGTGGAGGTCTATGAGGATAGGACAGACTGCATGAGATGTGCTGGGTGGGGGCACCAGGGCCATTGGGAGCAGCGAGGGCAACAACTATGGGTGCGCATGATGAGTGATTAGGTAAGATGGGGAAGGGGGGGTTGTGGACGCCACGTAGGGGGCCGGCAGTGCTGGGTTTCACCCGCCCCCCCCCCTCCCTCTCCTTCCCCTCTCCCCCCCCCCTTCGCTACTCCCCCCCCCCCCCCCCTCTTTCCCTTCCCCCCCCCCCCCCCCTGGTGTCAGGGTTTTGGGTGACGTCTGCCTCAGATTGTTGATCTTCCTTCTCTCTTTTGTTGTGTTAGTTCCAGCGGCTTCCACCCCACTTGCTATACAGAGACAGGAGCTCGTCAGGATTCGGGACAGGGACGGGGATTCCCTCATAATTGAGGACATCCCTAGTGATTTCGATGGGGATGAGCACCGGGAGGCAGACACACGGGAGCAGCTAGCAGCTGGCCAGGTGGGGGAGCTTGATGCCTTGGCACAGCTTTTAGCTTCTGTTTCTCCTCTGAGGAGCGGAGGGCATGGGGAAATGGGGAGCAGTACTGCCAGGGGGGGGTTGGGTAGGGAGCGGGGGGGGACTGGTGTTAATGCTTTGGATGTCCAATTGCAGGTGGAGACGGCGCAAAGGAGGGATCGGTCCCGCAGTGGACGGCGGGAACCGTTGCGGAGGCGGGGGTGGTCCCGCTCACCCCCCAGGAGCAGAGCTGAGGGTGAGAGAAGGTTGTCACCCACGTGGGCACGTCTGGACCGGAGGCCCGAAGGCAGGAGCGGGGACAGGCATCGAGATTCCAGGGTTAGAAGACGGACGCCTGAGAGGCGACGTGTTTCGCCAAGAAGTGTCGACAGGAGACAGATCAGAGCCGAGGCTGCAAGGGACACGGGAGCCGAGACGGCGCAAAGGACGGACACGGGGGCGCCAAGAGGTACCATTCCAGTTATTATTGCACCACAGGGGTCTGAGAATGTGTCGCAGTGTGAGTTGTTGAAAGGTTTGAAAGATTTGATTGCGAAGGTGGAAGGCCAGGGGGGCCCTGCTGGCGCGTGGAGTGGGAATGGCGCGGGGGCGGTTGCTGTACCCGTAGCCGTGGTTGCCACGGCTGGCCAGAACGAGACTACGGCCGGACAAGGGCCGAGTGCTGCTGGTGCCGCGAGCGTTCAGGCGCCGTCCGGGGGTTCTGAGGTCGTATCCTTCAAGGTATCGGACGAGGCGTTGCGTAGGCCATGTTTATGTTCCATCGGCCCCCTGGGGTTGCACTTGGCGTCGGAGGTGAGGGACAAGATATGGAAAAGGGAATTCCTTGAATTGTTCTCCCTCTTGCCCATTGATCAGTTTGTTGAACTGAAGGAGGACACTAAAGGGGAACAAGGAAAGAAGGAGGAGGAGGAACGTAAGAAAAGGTATCGAAAGATTCCGAAAACCTTTTCCAATTGGTCCAGGGCATTTAATATCTTTGCAAGCGTAATGGCGCAAAGATTCCCAGAACAAGGCTCTGCCTTGTTTTGTTATTACGATGAGATATCAGCGGCGCATCGTACGTACGGGGGGATGGGCTGGTGGAGGTACGACGAGCAATTCAGGCAGCGAATCGCCGTCCGACCGGACATGCGGTGGGACGATCGGGACATGGGGATATGGCTCGAGATAATGACGCCTTTGAGAGGATCACAGTCCTTTCGGGCTGGAGGGGGAGGGGGGGGCCATTCCACGGCATCTGGGAGCGGGGCGGCAGCGGCCCTTAGAAAGGGCCTCTGCTTCCAGTTTAACGATGGCCAGTGTCGCTTCGGAACAGCGTGCAAGTATAAGCACGAGTGCTCTGGATGTGGGGGAGTGCACTCCTACTCAAAGTGCTTTAAAAAGGGTAAAATCGGGGTCAGAACTGGAGAGGTGGTTGTACAGAGCCAGGACGCCGGTGGACATCAGAAAGATGGTCCCGTGGCTAGAACAGTACGCTAAAGTTCGGGGTAAGCGGGGGGATGCCGAGCTGCTCCTAACGGGCTTTAGCTCGGGTTTTTACATCCCCTTTCAGGAGCGGGAAGGGAATGAAGGGGCGGGGAATTTGAGATCGGCAAGGGATTTCCCGGAAATCATTCGGGAGAAATTGAACAAAGAGGTGAGGTTGGGGCGGATGGCTGGCCCCTTTGCAGCCCCTCCTTTGCGTAACCTTCGGCTGTCTCCGCTGGGGGTGGTGCCAAAAAAGGCACATGGGCAGTACCGCATGATACATCACCTGTCGTATCCGAAGGGCTCTTCGGTTAACGATGGGATTGACCCGGATGTAACAGCAGTCCGGTATGCGTCATTTGATGACGCAATTGCCTTGGTGCGGAGGGCGGGGGTGGGTGCCCTCCTGGCAAAAGTAGACGTCGAAGCCTCCTTCCGTCTGCTGCCGGTCCACCCGGCTTATCACCACCTGTTGGGGTGTTCTTTCGAAGGGCAGTTTTTCGTTGATATGTGCTTGCCGATGGGATGTTCCATCTCGTGCTCCTACTTCGAGAAATTCAGCTCATTTGTGGAGTGGGTGGTTCGGCAAGTCACGGGCTTACAGTCGATTGTCCATTATTTGGACGACTTCTTGTTCGTCGGGCCAGCGGGCAGTTCGGATTGCCAGGCCTTGATGGATGCATTCTTGGCAGTGGCCAGGGAATTCGGGATTCCGGTGGCTCCTGATAAGTCGGAGGGACCATGTGTGGCCTTAAGCTTCTTGGGGATTTACATCAATTCGGAAGCCATGGAATGCAGCCTGCCGGAGGACAAGGTGTCCGACCTTTGCGGAGTTTTGCAGCTCTCCCTGGGGCGTCAGAAATTGACGCTCAGGGAGATGCAATCTTTGTTGGGCAAGCTAAACTTCGCTTGCCGGATCATCCCGGTTGGGAGGGTTTTTTGCCGTAGGCTTTCATTGGCGACGGTCGGAGTGAAAGAGCATTTCCACCACATTCGTGTGACGCAGAGTTTGAAGGCGGATATGTTATTGTGGTTGAGTTTCCTCGGGGACTTCAATGGGCGGTCCCTGATACAGAGAGACGGTTGGACTGACCCCGACGTGCATTTGTTTACGGATGCATCGGGGGCAAACGGTTTCGGAGCCTATTTGGGTGGCAAATGGTGCGCCTGCCCGTGGCCGAAAGAATGGGCGGCATCTGGTTTGACCAAGAACTTGGTATTCTTGGAACTGTTCCCGTTGTGGGTTTCCCTGATTATTTGGCCGGAGTTGATGAGTGATAGGAAAGTGCTTTTCCATTCAGATAACATGGGAGTTGTGGCAGCGGTGAATTCTTTGACAGCATCTTCACCTCCGGTGGTGGTCCTCCTCCGTTTGTTTGTGTTGGAGTGCCTGAGATGTAATGTTCTGTTCAGGGCTGTGCATGTGCCTGGTAAGACCAATGAAATAGCTGACTCGCTTTCCCGTTTCCAGTGGGACAGGTTCCGGGAGCTAGCTCCGTTGGCAGAGGACATGGGATATCAGTGCCCGGGGGATGTGTGGAAGGTGGACTTCGGGGATTGATCAGGTTGGTTCGGGGGGCCTTAGCCGAATCCACGTGGAAAGCATACTCGCAGGTATGGAGAGAATGGTGTGATGTGGTGAAGCGATTTGGGGGGGCCATGACGGCCCAAAGCTGGTTAGTAGTTCTACTGGCGTGGATGGAACAGTGGAGTAGACAAGGAGTGTCAAGGGCTATGGTGAGACGGAGGTTGGCCGCGCTGGCATTCCTATGCCAGTGCATGGGGTGGGAAGACGTCACTAAGGCGTTCGTTGTACGAATGGCGGCCAAGGGGTTATGTAGGGGTAGCAGGACGGGGGACTCAAGGAGGCCGGTAGTCTTTGCGTTATTGCAAAAAGTGGTGGGGGCTTTGGGCACGATATGCCTGGATGGATACGAGTTGGCACTTTTCAGAGCGGCTTATGTGTTGGCCTTTTTCGCAGCGTTCCGGGTGTCTGAGATAGTAGGAGCTTCAAAAAGGGACGGGGGAGGTATTCAACGGAGCGATGTTTGGGTTCAGGGGCACAACCTGTCTATATGGTTGCGGCGATCAAAAACGGATCAAACGGGTCGGGGAAGGGCGATTACGCTTCAGAAAATTGGGGGGGCCTGCTGCCCAGTGGGGACTGTATCGGCCTTTTTAGCGGTGCGGGCGGACGTCCCCGGCCCTTTGCTGATTCATAGGAATGGGGAATCGTTGTCGCGGTTTCAGTTTATTTCGGTATTTAGGAAAGCGTTGGGTGCCTTGGGGCTCCCGCAGCTTGACTTCGGATCCCACTCGTTTCGAATCGGGGCCGCCACCGAGGCGAGAATGTTGGGTATGTCAGATACGAGGATCAAAGGGATCGGGAGGTGGGAATCTGATAGTTTTAGATCTTACATCCGTAGTGACTTGATAATGTAGTATGTCCTTTTTCCCATAGGATGGTGCGGCAAGGAATGTTGGATCATTGGCCATTCCTATGTATACTGGGCCAGGAAAGCGGCTATGACAAGAGATGGGGGGAGCCAGCTAGGCTTCGATGCGGAGAACTTGCGGATACGGTGGTTTGGGTACCGGGGAATGAGATGGGATCAGGTTATAGTTCGAATCGTTGATTTTGCAAGGTTGTATGGCCCTCCGGGGATGGTGGTGTTGCATGCAGGGGGCAACGATTTGGGCTTCATCTCTCAAAAAGAATTGATTGATCGGGTCCGGAGGGACTTGCTACGTTTGTGGGAGCTGTTTCCTGGGCTAAGGATAGTGTGGTCTGAGATTGTACCTAGATTGAGGTGGATAGCAGCATGGGATGTGAGGCGATTAGAGTTGTCTAGGAGGAAAGTTAATAGGATCCTGAGTAAATTTGTGGAGCGAAATGGTGGGGTGCCGGTACGACACGTTGAGTTCGAAGGAGGTTCTGGGGAATGTTTCTTTTTGAGAGATGGAGTCCATCTTAATGAGGTGGGGTTACACTTATTTAATTTTAATTTGAGAGAAGGGGTTGAAAAGGCCTTTGTGGGTGGCGGTGCCCGGCTATGAGCCGGTCTTGTGGCGGTGGGGCTTGCCTTCAGTAGTGGTGAACTTGCTGGGGTACCTCCTGCCAGGCAGGGGTGGTGTATTTCGGTTCCGGAGGGGACCGTGGAGTGGAGAGACATTGGGTTACATGGCAAGCCCCGTGAGGGGTTCTTTATAGTTAAGTTATTTAGGTAGTTTATGGTTTTGTTTATCTACATGTTAAAAGATGGTTAATAAACAAGCTGCGGCCTTTTTACCCCAACAAGTTGAGTTGTGTATTTATTTTAGGATAACGTAGTCCCTAAGTAAGGGGGTCAAGCCCGCCCTGGAGAAATGCCTATTTTGTAAGGGCATTTGACCCCAGAGCAGGGCGAGTTGGGAACCAATGAGAGGTTGGTGGCGGGTGGGTCCTCAGGGGAGTCCTTAAGGACGGTGAGCAGGAAGTGCCCTCATTCTTCTATCCGGACCTGACGGTGAAAGAAGCTCCCTCCCTCCCTCCCTGGATTTACGGTACGGAGGCGAATTTTTCATGTCGCAGCTTGGCGGTGGGGCTTGCCTTCAGTAGTGGTGAACTTGCTGGGGTACCTCCTGCCAGGCAGGGGTGGTGTATTTCGGTTCCGGAGGGGACCGTGGAGTGGAGAGACATTGGGTTACATGGCAAGCCCCGTGAGGGGTTCTTTATAGTTAAGTTATTTAGGTAGTTTATGGTTTTGTTTATCTACATGTTAAAAGATGGTTAATAAACAAGCTGCGGCCTTTTTACCCCAACAAGTTGAGTTGTGTATTTATTTTAGGATAACGTAGTCCCTAAGTAAGGGGGTCAAGAAGTAAAACCCTATTGCCACATATCTAGAATCAAATGATGTAAAATCGGAATAGACCAATTCAACATTCACAATACAGGGGTTTGCGTGAGATATCTATATGCAATACTATAATATAAAATATTATGTGTAAAGTGAGCTGGAGATTAAGAAGAGTAGATCTCGAAGTAGCAATTGCAAACTGTAAAGCTGTTCACTTCATATATATAATTTTCAAATATGGAAATATAGAGACAAAAGGTACCATCAATACAAGGTGTCATACAATTGAAGAGACCACTCCTGGGTCTCATAATAAAAATCTCTTTGTTCACGTAGTCAACTTGTGAATCAGGCACATAGAAAAATATTTTAAAACCAGTAGTGAGATAGCTATATGTAGTATTATATTATAAAATACAAGGTGTATATAATGAGCTAAAGATTAAGAGGAGTAGGTCTCAAAATAACAATTACAAACTGTAAAGCTGATCGTTTATTTAAATAATTGCCAAATATTGGTTTATAGGAGACCAGCTCAATAAATATTAGATTCCCTTATTCAATACCTTAGGCCTATATACTCGAGTAGCCAATGTTTCTATTCTTTAAACATGTAAATTCTTTATTTAAAAAAAAAAACTACTTAATTTCTTTTTTCTGATTTTGTAAAACACATTCACCTAGATTACGAGTTTTGCATTACAGTGCGGTATGGCCATTACGCTGGAATGGCCAGGAGCACATATTATGAGTCGCGTCGGTATAGCTATACCGCAAGCATTTTAGCCTGTAACGTCCATTCTGTACTAAAAAAAAAAACGTTTTGTGTGGGATTTCCATAGCACCGGTATTTCAGGTTGTGCGTTCAGGCTTACAGCCTATACCAACACAATCCATGCCACCATCTGAGACCAGTAGTTATGAATTTTGCGAAACAAAAATGTTTCACAAAACTCATAACTAAAGTGTTACAAAGTACACTAACACCCATAAACTACCTATTAACCCCTAAATCGCCACCCTCCAGCATCACAAACACCATATTAAACTTATTAACCCCTAATCTGCCACCCACCCACCTTGCTACTATTAAATAAACATATTAACCCCTAATCTGCCACCCACCCCCATTGCCAACACTATTTAAATTTTTTAACCCCTAAACCGCCGCTCCCCGACATCGCCAACACTATATTAAAGTTATTAATCCCTAAACCTAACACCCCCCTAAATTAAAATTACAATATAACTATATTTAAATAAATAAAAACTTACCTGTGAAATAAAAATAAACCTAACATTAAACTATAAATTAACCTAACATAACTATTCTAATAAAATAAAAAATACTACCAATTAAAAAATCTAAATTACAAAAAATAATAAACAATTACGAAAAAAAACACTAAGCTTTCAAAAAAATAATAAACAAAATTATTAAAATAAAAACAATTACACCTAATATAATAGCCCTATAAAAATAAAAAGCCCCCCAAAATAAAAAAAAATAAACCTACAATAAACTACAAATAGCCCTTAAAAGTGCCTTTTTTAGGGCACAGCTCTTTTACCTGTAAAAAAATACAAAGTCCCCCCAACAGTAAAACCCACCACCCAACTAACCCCCAAAATAAAAACCTAACTCAATAAAAAAAACTAAGCTACCCATTTGTATGGGCATTGCCGTTAAAAGGGCATTCAGCTCTTTTACAAGTGCCCAAAGCCCTAATCTAAAAAAAAAAACACCCAAAAAAATGAAAAAAAAAAAAACACACTAACTCCATAAAATCTACTCACGGTTCCTGAAGTCCGGACATCCATCTTCATTCAAGTGGCGAGAAGTCTTCATCCAGGCGGCAACACCATCACCCATCTCGGGGATGTCTTTTATCTTCATCCCGGTGGAGCGGAGCTATCCTGGAAGCCGATTCCATCCTGCACGGAGCGTCCTCTTCATATAGTCATCGTCGTACAATGAAGTTGAATGCAAGGTAGCCGTTTCAAAATGGAATACCTTGCATTCCTATAGGCTGATTTGATTCTTAAAATTCAAATCAGCCAATAGGATAAGAGCTTTTGAAATCCTATTGGCTGTTCAAAACAGCCAATAGGATGAGAGCTACTGAAATCCTATTGGCTGATTTGAACAGCCAATAGGATTTCAGTAGCTCCCATCCTATTGGCTGTTTTGAAAGCCACCCCAAAATAAAAACAACCCCTAATTTGTATGGGCAATCAGCTCTTTTGCTACCTATTATAAAATTAAAAAGTCATGATCTAAAAAAAAACACCCCCCCAAAAAATAAAAAAAATACTGATACTAACCCCAAAAAATGTACTCACCATTCCTGAAGTCCGGACATTCATCTTCTTCCAGGCAAAGAAAAGTCTTCATCCAGGCAGATCCATCTTCATCCATCGCGGGACCATCTTCTATCTTCTTCCCGGAGGTACGGAGCAGTCTTCTGAGGTGCAAAGCAGTCTTCGGTGGCAGCAGTCTTCGGCGACGTAGAGGTCCTCTTCATGTTATCATCCGTCGCACACTGAAGATTTAATGCAAGGTACACCTTTAATATTGGGGTACCTTGTATTCCTATTGGCTGAAATTTTCAAACCAGCCAATCGGATGAGAGCTACTGAAATCCTATTGGCTGATTTGAACAGTTTAGTCTTAGATTAGGAGGTGTTTTTAATTTGGGGTGGCTTTTTTGTTTTTATAGGGGTATTAGATTAGGTTTAAATTTTTTTAATTTGGATAATTTTGTTTATTTTTTAATGTAATCTTAGATTTTTTTTTTTTTTTTGTAATCTTAGATTATTTATTTAAATTTAATTTTAGGTTTTATTTATTTTATGTAATGTTAGGATTTTTATTTTAATTTTAAATTAGGATTTTTAATTTTGTTTTTTTTTATTAATTTATTAGTAAAAAAGTCCTTTTTAGGGGGGCGGAGCCAACTGCCGACTGGAATTTAGAGCTCCTGGACCAAGTCCTATTCCAAATAACTAAAAAGCTGTTTTTTCAGGGGAAAAACAATATCCTGTGTGCGACCTCACTTCAGCCCATTAAGCAGACACCCAAGAGATATAAATCTAGTGCAGCGCTCCTACATGAAGCAGCTCCGAAGCTCCCAAAACCTCAACGCCATCTTAACCCTCACTTTGCAACGCAGCAAGGTAGCATATCTGAATATAGTCCTACAAAACGAATAATAGGTGTCATTCTGATGGGAGAAAATCTGGACCTGCAACCGGACTACTCATTATCTTACTTCTAACATCTTAACCTGTTGGACACATAAAATCCGTTGCCGTGCATTCGGAGCTGCTGATCCCCCTAGCCTCCCCCCCCCCCTTTTTCTGTTCTCCTTGCTGGTATCTGGGCCTCAGCATATTCGAAATTGCTTTTACGGCGACATGGAGCACATGGATGAGAGGGAGTTAACGATTCTCCAGCAATGGGATGATCACTTTACAGACCTCCGGCAGAGCCTGTTAGCGGTTATGGAACTAGCCAGATCTCTTCCACAAATCCCACAAACAGCCCTACAGCATGGAGGCTGGGAGGTTTCCCATCAGATCGCGGGTCCACTGGCTCTGCAGGAGGATGAAGCTTCTAGTGACCGGAATACCTCAGAGCTCACTGGTGAGTCCCCCCACGCTAAGCCACTAGACACTGAGGCTTTATTTGATAGCGGGGCAGACGACATATTATACACTGCAGACCCGCATTCTTCCCGCACTCACATGGCCTCCAGCTGGGGTGGAACAAGAATTCACATGGGGGACTTATTTATACCTGCTGAGCTTATTGGACCCCATTATGATCTTGTGGGGGTCTCTTCCACCTTACTACTTGATCTCGGAAGGGTTCTGAGACAAATTCTGAGCCACATTTATGAACTCGATCGATCCGACTTAGCAGATCTAAAATCTGGTGTTGGCTAGATGCTCACATAGCTTTATATTTGCCTATATGTGTTGTACTGGACATTATCTACCCACAAGGTTAAATGATTCTTTTCCCTTTCTATGTTGTGTTTTTAGTCCCATGTGGGCAACAATACTGTTATGTTATTCTATGTGTGTATGTTCTAGTTAACTGATAGTAATTCTGACAGTTTATGCTACAGTTATTTTTTTTTCTCTTTTTTCATAAGCTCTTTGAAAGGAGATATTTGAGTATTTCTGTTTTTAAGTTGCTCTTGTGCTTCAAGGACCTGATCTAGAAAGCTCTCTTAACTCCACTAACGCTAACAACTAACTTGGTGATGGAGGAGTCCCTAGAACATTAGCTGACATAGAGAAAGCTGTAACCGCTACTCCCAACTACAAATTGAACATTAAAGTTATTTGACTTTTTTAAAAATCCCTTGACACCCCTGGTCTCCTTGAGGGATAAGAATAGCCTAGACCCTATATGTTCAGGGTGACACAACGCTCTCCTGCATGGGCGCGGCCTGCGGCCGGGGCGGCACTATGTGTAGAGAGTTTAAGAGTTTAAGAGGGATAGCCTAGCTCATGGGCACCATACATGTACTCCACCACTAAGGCTAGATCAGTACCTCTACTCATTCATTAATAGGTGTTTTTCAAGTTTTATTTATTTTTTCATTTATACCCTCCTACCATACGCATCTCTACTTATATTCCCATGGCTATATATTTCTGATCATTAACTAGTATTATGTCATCCAAGGAGACCATTCCGTTCAGAGACAGTCCACACATATCTTTCTTACTAATCCCTCATTCTTATATCCTCCTCACCCCAGATACCAGAAATCCTTCTTACCCTCTTCTTCCTTTCTTAACTTAAGCGGCTCTCGCCCGCTGTATCCCTTTCTTCTCTTCTTTCCAAGCAAATCATAAATCTAGCTCCCTCCTATACCTTAATTCACTTTTAACAGATTAACCACACTATGATTGGTATAGGGAATCAGGGACCACCCTCATCACTGATAAAATAAAATGGAGGCATCCTGATGGTATGTCCAGACACTGATAATAATTATATACTAGTTGCTAACTCTAACTTTATATTGATCTCAAGTAATACAAAAAGAGCTTTAGATCTTATATTATAACATATATCGGATACTACTCCCTTATCGATAAACCTGAGATGTGATATATTTGAAGCTCTCCTGAATAGACTTAGTATGAGGTATTCCAGGGCTTTAGGTGCAACTGTAGTAATGGTAATGTTGGTACTTTAAAGTTCAGACAATGTCTTACTTCATTTTTAAATATGTGAAATGTTTGTTTATCCTTACCATTCTCAATTTGTGCATGGACATGATTTCTTGTTATGTAAAAATCATTTATTGCCTCAATAAAAAATTTTTATAAAAAAAAAAAAAGTCCTTTTTATTTTATATAATTGGGGTTAACTTAGGGGGTGTTAGGTTAGCAGGCTTACGGCTAGATCACGAGTTTTAGGGTAAAAAAGCAGCGTTAAGGGGTCCTAACGCTGCTTTTTACCGCCCGCTGGTATTACGAGTCTGACAGGTACAGGTCTACTGGTCACTTTTCTTCCGCGGCTCGAGGCTACCGCAAATCCCCTTATGTCAATTGCGTATCCTATCTTTTTAATGGGATTTGCCTGACGCTGGTATTACGAGTCTTGGAAGAAGTGAGCTGTAGACCCTCTCCTGTCAAGACTCCTACCACATTTGAAAGTCAGTAGTTAAAAGTTTTATGGGCTAACGCCGGAACATAAAGCTCTTAACTAAAGTGCTACAAAGTACACTAACACCCATAAACTACCTATTAACCCCTAAACCGAGCCCCCCCCCCCCACATCGCAAACACTAAAAAAAAAAAATTTTTTAACCCCTGCCGACCGTACATCGCCGCCACCTACGTTATACCTATGAACCCCTAATCTGTTGCCCCTAACATCGCCGACACCTACATTATATTTATTAACCCCTAATCTGCTGCCCCCAACGTCGCCGCCACCTACCTACAATTATTAACCCCTAATCTGCCGACCGGACATCGCCGCCACTTTAATAAATTTATTAACCCCTAAACCTAAGTCTAACCCCCCCAATTTAAATATAATTTAAATTAAATGAAATAAATTTAACATAATTAAATAAATTAATCCTATTTAAAACTAAATACTTACCGATAAAATAAACCCTAAGATAGCTACAATATAACTAATAGTTACATTTCTATCTAGCTTAGGATTTATTTTTATTTTACAGGCAGCTTTGTATTTATTTTAACTAGGTACAATAGTTATTAAATAGTTATTAACTATTTAATAACTTCCTAGTTAAAATAAGTACAAACTTACCTGTAAAATAAATCCTAACCTAAATTACAATTACACCTAAAACTACACTATAATTAAACTAATTATCTAAACTACCTACAATTAATTACAATTAAATTAAATAAACTAAATTCAGAAAAAAAAACACTAAATTACAGAAAATAAAAAAAGAATTACAAGAATTTTAAACTAATTACACCTAATCTAATCCCCCTAATAAAATAAAAAAGCCCCCCAAAATAAAAAAAATCCCTACCCTATACTAAATTACAAATAGCCCTTAAAAGGGCCTTTTGCGGGGCATTGCCCCAAAGTAATCAGCTCTTTTAACTGTAAAAAAAAAATACAATACCCCCCCCAACATTACAACCCACCACCCACACACCCCTACTCTAAAACCCACCTAATCCCCCCTTAAAAAAAACACCTAACACTAACCCCCTGAAGATCACCCTACCTTGAGCCGTCTTCACCCAGCCGGGCACAAGTGGTCCTCCAGAGGGTCTGAAGTCTTCATCCAATCAGGGCAGAAGGGGTCCTCCAGATGGCAGTAATCTTCATCCAGACGGCATCTTCTATCTTCATCCTCCTGGAGCGGAGCGGGTCCATCTTCAATCCAGCCGACGCGGAGCATCCTCTTCAAACGAAGTCCTAACGAAGAATGAAGGTTCCTTTAAATTACGTCATCCAAGATGGTGTCCCTTGAATTCCGATTGGCTTATAGAATCCTTTCAGCCAATCGGAATTAAGGTAGGAAAAATCCTATTGGCTGATGTAATCAGCCAATCGGATTGAAGTTAAATCCGATTGGCTGATCCAATCAGCCAATAGGATTGACCTCACATTCTATTGGCTGTTCCAATCAGGTACAGGTAAAAGAGCTGATTACTTTGGGGCAATGCCCCGCAAAAGGCCCTTTTTTAAGGGCTATTTGTAATTTAGTATAGGGTAGGGAATTTTTTTTATTTTGGTGGGCTTTTTTATTTTATTAGGGGGATTAGATTAGGTGTAATTAGTTTAAAATTCTTCTAATTCTTTTTTTATTTTCTGTAATTTAGTGTTTTTTTTTCTTCGTGATTTAGTTTATTTAATTTAATTGTAATTAATTGTAGGTAGTTTAGGTAATTAGTTTAATGATAGTGTAGTGTTAGGTGTAATTGTAACTTAGATTAGGATTTATTTTACAGGTAATTTTGTACTTTTTTTAGCTAGGTAGTTATTAAATAGTTAATAACTATTTAATAACTATTGTACCTAGTTAAAATAAATACAAAGTTGCCTGTAAAATAAAAATAAATCCTAAGCTAGCTACAATGTAACTATTAGTTTTATTGTAGCTAGCATAGGGTTTATTTTACAGGTAAGTATTTAGATTTAAATATGATTAATTTATTTAATTATGTTAAATTAATTTCTTTTAATTTAAATTATATTTAAGTTAGGGGGATGTTAGGGTTAGACTTAGGTTTAGGGGTTAATAACTTTATTATAGTGGCGGCGACGTTGGCGGCGGCAGATTAGGGGTTAATAAATTTAATATAGTTGCTGCAATGTTTGGGGGGGCAGATTAGGGGTTAATAACTATAATGTAGGTGTCGGCGATGTTGGGGGCAGCAGATTAGGGGTTTATATGTATAATGTAGGTGGCGGCGGTATCCGGAGCGGCAGATTAGGGGTTAATAATATAATGTAGGTGTCAGCGATAGCGGGGGCGGCAGATTAGGGGTTAATAAGTGTAAGGTTAGGGGTGTTTAGACTCGGGGTTCATGTTAGGGTGTTAGGTGCAGACCTAAATTTTCTTTCCCCATAGGAAACAATGGGGCTGCTTTAGGAGCTGAAAGCTGCTTTTTTTCACCCAGCTCAGTCCCATTGTTTCCTATGGGGAAATCGTGCACAAGCACGTTTTGCCAGCTTACCGCTACCGTAAGCAATGCTGGTATCGAGGTGAGATGTGGAGTTAAATTTTGCCCAACGCTCACTTTTCTGAGGCTAACGCCAGCTTGCAGAAAACGCGTAATACCAGCGTTGGTAAGAAAAAAAGCAGCGTTAGCACCGCACAGCCTTACCAAAACTTGTGATCTAGCCGTTAGTGATTAGATTAATACTTTGCGTTGTGGGGGCATGGCGGTTTAGGGGTTAATTGTGTTAATAGGTACTTTGCGTTGTGGGAGGTAGGCAGAATAGGGGTTAATAGTTTAGTTAGGTAGATTGCATTTTGGGGGGATAGGGGTTTAGGAGTTAAAAGTTTTTTTTTTTTGTTCAATAATTTTTATTGAGGTTATACAATTAAAAAGCACAGCTCAAAGTAAATGTACATCAGTAAAGACAACGTATACAGAATATTATACAAACATGACAAGGGTATGTATAGCAGTTAATTATGAAGAAAATTAAGAGTCAAACAAATAGTCTCCTGTATAAAACTGTTGAGCACTAGCAATGAACCTCATTTATAGTTTTAATAAGTAGATATGTGCCCCCAACTCTACAAAAGGCCACTCTTGGACCCATGAAAATGTAAGACTCGATAGGAGGACCTTAATGATAGGTACAGCCACTTTTGGACCGTAGTATATAATAAAGAAACAAAGTAAAATGTTCCTATGTCTGCTAATTCAAAATAAAAGCACAGGGAAAATAAAAAAACAGGGATATTGACCAATTGTATGGGACATGTAGGTGAATATACTGGTGACAAATCTTTGCTCTAAGCGGACCTCTAGTGCAATAAGTATAACTACATAGAGAAGAGCTGAAACTTGTGGAGAGGGGCGCTATCATATCTAAATATCCTCCCTTCGCACGCCCCCAAAGTGAAATAATAACCCTGATTTTAAAGGGGGAAGATGAGCCTACCCTCCCTTTCAGTAAAGCACCTCTGCCCCAGAGGAAATGTGAAAATATAACAGTGCCCAAAAAAAAACCTCAAGTGATTTGCAAGACATTGCCCCCAACATTGAACATTAATAGAGGTTATCTTATGGAATGTAAGTAATCTGCCAGGGAAAACACTTAGATGGGCGCAACAAAATAGAGTATAATATTTACATCAAAGTCTGAGCAATAGAGCATATCATATCAATTAGTGGGTCGCAGTGACACACATAGATCTATATGTCTCTGTACACATGAGTGAAAGCAGGATGTATAGCCATGGCTTACATATAGGAGTATTATACCTGTATTACAAGTTAGTCTGGCATCACAGTGTATTATACATTGCTGTCTATAAAGGTGTAATATGGTAAGTCAAAGGGAAGAGAGAGCATACATTCAAACAGTTTTTCTATTCTCAGTGATACAGGGAAAAATACACATTCACATCTCTAAGGAGTACTGTGGAATAATGGCGATCATCAAAGGGCTTAGTGAAGGGACCCAAAACACAAGAATTAAACATGCCTATTGCACTTTAAAGGAAGTTCAGCGTGCAAGTTAAAGTACCGGTCAGTTCAGCTATCCTGCATCGAAACCAGAGAGAGCAATGTGGGACATGATATAGCAATTTACCCGATGCCAGCTCTCCTTACTGCATCTTCATTGCTAGAGAACAGGGGTTGTGGCCCAAAAGGAAGAGGACTGTGCGGCGTGCACTCGTTGCCGGTTATGCTGCTGATGTCAGGCTCCAGCACACTTCCCCTTTTAGTGGAGCTTTGAGTGCGATGACTTTGGCCTGCAGATGTGGGCGAGACAAGTGCCCCTAGTGCGGCGTCTTTTGATATCAGGTATGGCGAGAGTCCTGAGACCATCCCCCACCCAACTAACTGTACGCCATGGGTCCCCTTAAGTCCGGGGGGAGCAGCAAGTAATTCCGCTCTGGCCATGCTCACAGATCGCCCTGCCTTCGGCCTCCTTGTGAAAGAGCCTCCTGTTAACTCTCTCAGTCCTGGGGAGCAAGTAGAGGCACTATTCATAACTAAAGCGTCACCCGCCAGATTGCTCAGGGAATAGTGCTGATCTGTCCCCGCCAGAGCCTGAGGTGAGGGATCCGGTGGGGTCGGGATGTAAGCTTGGGTGTCGGCTACTTTGTCAGGTTTCTCTGGGGAAATATCAGGCATATAGTGTCGGCGGCTAGCTTTCTTAGCACTCTCTCGAACACTGTCAATTTCAGCCGACCAAGTCTGTAATATCCTCTCGTGGTGCTCATCTAGTAGGCGGGTGACAGCCTCAAGTAATATGGTGAGACAGGGCGCCATTCCTCACGAATACAAGCGTACCAATAAAGCTTCTTAATCTTCTCTCCTATTTGTCCCCTAGTACAAGGATGACATAGCAGACATAGTATAAATGTTCAAAAAGAAAGTTCTGAAATTTTCAGTGTCTGTGCACTGCATACCCGGCTTGCAAGATACCGGGGGGGGTGTTGAGAGCCTCTCACTCCAGTGACTGCCTTAGGCCTCAACGTTCCGGATCGGTTATTCAGGGTGGTAGCCCCAATATTGTGATATCAATCGATTTAGCTTGATAAGTAGATTCTAGATATCAGGGTGAGGTAGATGAATGATCCTCATAAACATCAATAGAAGGCTTACTATTAATGCTTCACTCAGAGCAACCGATAATGCTTCCATTCAAGGTGCTGCCCAGAAACACGCCCCCAGGAGTTAATAGTTTTAATAGGTAGTCTGTAATGTGGGGGTTTGGAGGATTAGGGGTTAATAGTGTAATTAGATACTTTGCTTCTTGGGTGGGTGGCGGATTATGGGTTATTAACTTTAATAGGTACTTACTTTGTGATGTGGGAGTTGGTGGATTAGGGGTTGATACATTTTATTTAGTTATTGCGGTGGGGGGTTGGTGGTTGGCAGGTAGATATTGCGCATGCGTTAGGTGGCTGTTAATACTTCTAGGGAGTTATGGTGCTCATATACTCAGCACAAGGCTTGCTGCGCATGCCTATGTGTGGCGACATGAAAATGGAGAAAAATGTCTCTATTTTCGCCGCGAAAGTCCTTGCGCTGAATATGTGATACCGACTTGCGACGCCGGTTTTATGTTAGTTTATGGGAGTAAAAACAGCAGCCGACGGGTGAAATATACGTGCCGCATATGTGATTGCGACATCCATCTAAAAATAAAGACAACGGCTTTTGTGAGCGACGCCGCATATGTTATCGAGCCCAAGATGTGTAAGCTATGTCCCAGAGGTGTATTGTTGCTGTGGAACTTTAAGTTATAATATGTTGGAAAGATCCCTGGTTTCAAAGTGTTACTTTTAGTTGACTGAAATTAATTATACCACTAAGCTAGTATAGTAAACTTTTACAAACTTTCTAATATAAAAATATATAAACCTAAATTCCTTACAGCTATAAAATAAAATATTTTGGGACAGATTATGAGTGGAGCGCTAACAGTTATGTGCGATCGAAAAGGGGTTTATAGCAAGTGTTTGCGCGGATCAGGTTTTTCACTCGTATTATAAGTTGAAAGTAAATGCAATCACTTGAGCGAAATTAAAGTTAACGCTCGTCGGGATAGTGCTTCCTCAGAGCTCTGATTAACTGTTTAACAAACAAAAAACTGTCACAAAACACATCAAAAATACATTACAAAGTACAGTTACTCTCATAATACTATCTAATAAAACATTATTTAAAAGAAAATATTGCACAGAAAAGGTATAAGGGTTTAAAGATATGAGGTGTTAGAAAAAAAACTTTAACAAAGAGGTTTATACATATACATGTCTATATATATATATGTGTGTGTGTGTGTACGTAAATTACACAGGAATAAATCATATTAACTATGCACAGCGTAAATCATAATTTAAGCACACTGGATGTGCAAAAAAAGCAAGAAATACATACTTAAAAGTACAAAATACAAAGCGTAAAATGGGCTGAACGTGGTCATTCCATGGGCATGTATAAAGTTGTCTCTCAAATCCCAGTGCAGTGCAATCTGTTGGTGCTCTAGAAATAAATGATAATAATAATAATAATACTCCCAGCGTAATTCTGTAAACATTTTCACCCTACAGAGTTCACAGTTTTTTCTCGCAACTTAAAAGTTAAAAAGGTCAAAATACTCAAAACACTAATTACTCTGAATGGAAAACCTATGCATACGAAAATAAAAGGGAATTTTATGCACAGTGCACTGAAAACCGCATCATTTGAGAGAACAATGGAAAATTAAAGAGACAGTCAAGTCCAAAAAAAACCTTTCATGATTCAAATAGGGCATGTAATTTTAAACAACATTCCAATTTACTTTTATCACCAATTTTGTTTGTTCTCTTGGTATTCTTAGTTGAAAGCTAAACCTAGGAGGTTCATATGCTAATTTCTTAGACCTTGAAGGCCGCCTCTAATCTGAAAGTATTTTGCCAGTTTTTAACCACTAGAGGGTGTTAGTTCATGTGTTTCACATAGATAACATTGAGCTCACGCACGTGAATTTACAGAGGAGTGAGCACTGATTGGCTAAAATGCAAGTCTGTCAAAAGAACTGAAATAAGGAGGCCATCTGCAGAGGCTTAGATACAAGGTAATCACAGAGGTAAAAAGTGTATTATTATAACTGTGTTGGTTTTTGCAAAACTGGGGAATGGGTAATAAAGGGATTATCTAACTTTTTAAACAACAAAAATTCTGGTGTTGACTGTCCCTTTAACATTTTTTACCTCTATAATAAAAGGCAAAGGACGCATTGATAAACAATTTAATACACAGCAGCAGGTAAAATAGATCATTTGGAACACATTAAAGGGAGAAGAAACCCTATTTTTTCCTTTCATGATTCAGATAGAGCATGCAAGTTTAAAAAACTGTTTAATTAACTTCTAAATCAAATATTATCAAATTTTCTTTTACCCATGGCAGGAGCGTGCACATTTCAGGACCACTATATGGCAAAAGTTTCTCAAGAATGTTATCCATTTACAAGAGCACTATATGGTGGCACTATTTCCTGCTATGTAGTGCTCCAGATTACTACGTAGGTATTTCTTCAACACAAAATATCATGGGAACAAAGCAAATTTGATAATAGAAGTATATTGGAAACTTTCATAATTGTATTCTGTCTAAATCACAAAATATTTTTTTGGGGGGTTTGTATCCCTTTAAAGGGGAGACAAATTACAGTACACTGTCCCTTTTATATTGAGAATGGTACTGCAAACCATTAGAAAACTACTGAAGTGAAAGCTTATTACGTTATTTATTATTTTCAACAGTCTTGACTTATTGGTAAGGCATTTTTTCCCCTTTCAAACGGCATAGCTTGGCTGTTAGCTCAGTTAACAGACAAAGAAACTTAGGGCTCGATTCCATTGAGCCATAAAAAATTGAGCCGTAACCTACCAAAGTAACCGACAGCTAAAAGTAGTTTATGGCTCCATTTTAGTACCAGGTATCCATTGAAATATTTTGCGCATTGCGTGCAGTCGCTCTTTTCGTGTAGGTGTAAGTTAACGTTGTGTTAACACTTCCATACGATGTCAGATATCTTGAAAATCAATTAGTTGCTATGGTAACCTGACCTTACACTATAAAATTTAAGTTTAACGTCTATGCTCCTTACCTGTGATCACCACTAAAGAGAAACAAAAACAAAGATATACTTACTGTATTTATAATACATATTTTTAACTAGAAGCAAATACTATTTTGTATTATAATTATATTTTCCATTTTATTAATATATATAATATGTATTGCTGTCCTATGCATAGGTCTAGTTTGAATTTTGTAGATATGTGCTTACATATATTTTTATACATCCTGATATTTCCATAAGAACATAAGTGCAACTATTGCTATACATGGGAAAACAATATATATTACATATTGCAATATTTTTTCTAGATTGAAACATTTGCATTATTTGCAAGTTTTAAGATTTTAATAGGAAATAGGTCTCAAAAACTATTTTTTCCTCTTTTACACCAAGTTCAGCTGGGTGTAATTTTTTCGATGTATCAACAGCCTCAGACGTTGTATTAACGGTTTGCGCTTTCATTGGAAACCTGGTATAAGTTATCGCTTTAAGGCTTCTAATACTTCCTATGGGACACGAAAATATTGAGTTATAACCCGCCATCGGAAGCAGTCGATAAACGAAATTGCTTCCAACAGCATATTTATCAATTTGCAACCTCGCACAAACCTTATTATGGCTCAATGGAAACGAGCCCTTAGTCGTTTAAATTAAAAATTTCAGTTAAAAATATAGTTAAATCACATTTTGTAAACTATGGAATTTGTTTACAACTAAAATATGACCATCTGAATTTGATAAAGATTGAAAT